>NC_143018.1:88103704-88254041 GCF_055824585.1 Amblyomma mixtum
TGTCTGTAGACAAAAGTCTGCTAAAAGTGTATGACCATAAATCTATAGATTGTCTATAGACTGTCTATGGCATTTGTATTGCCTATAGACTCTTCTCTAGGATTTGTCTATAGACAGTCTATAGACTTTATAGACAGAAGTCTGTAGACACTCTATAGCTCTGTAGACACTCTATAGCGAAAGGCTATAGCGAAATTGAATACGAAGTGTCCACTTCCCGCCATTACTACGATTAAAGAAGCACCGCAGCGCCAAATTAGCCTCCGGTTGATTGTTGCAAAATTTATGCGCAACCCAATTTCCTGCCCACCTTTGTTACTATAGATAACGTTAGATAAAACCCTTCGATAACGTATATCCCATATACTTAGAAGGCGAAGGTAACGCCTTGTTCGCCTTATGCGGCTTGAGAGAACAGGGAGCAGCTTTGTGAGCGCGCATTGTCCGAAGGCAGACGTGAAAAACAACGAAGCGACAACTTTGACGAAGTTTATAAAGCGAAATCCTTGAATGGCTCATACTGTTATTCGTTAACAAAGCTTGTCACACGCGTTTAACTCGGGAACTAAAAAAGGTAGAAGAAAACCAATGGTTGCTCCATATAGAGGAGGGAAGAAATAAACATAGAAGCGAAGTTTGACGACTGCAGGTTAATTAGTTACTTAATTATAGGCAAAAAATGCCGAAATAACGCGGACGTTGATATAACCACGGGAACGGTGTGACGTCAAATCCACCGGAGGTCGTCAAGGCATAGTGAAAATTGTCACAGAATGGTCGGAAAAACGTCGGATTTGTGTCAAATTAGATGGGAAAATGTGTAATTAAGCATAATTAACACTTAAGATCGCCGAAAGATGTACAATTTGGGTATCGATATAGCCACGGGAGCGGTGTGACGTCTCATCCACTGGAAGTCGTCACGGCACAGTGTCCTCGGCTTTCGCCTCTCAACACTTCAGTTGCCAAAGTGTCCACGCAATTTTTTTTATTTTTAGGCCTGGATGGGGGGGGGGGGGGGGAGCGAATTTCGATGGAGGCGAAATTCTAGAGGCTCGTGTACTGTGATATGTTAGTGCACGTTAAAGAGCCCCAGGTGGTCGAAATTTCCGGAGCCCTTCACTACGGCCTCCCTCTAACCTGAGTCGCTTTGGGACGTTAAACCCCCATAAACACATCAACCATATTTTTAAGCGCCGCCGTGGTGGCTCAGTGGCTATGGTGCTCGGCTGCTGACCCGAAAGACGCGGGTTCGATCCCGGCTGCGGCGGTTGAATTTCTTTGGAGGAGAAATTCGAGGCCCGTGTACTGTGCGATGTCAGTGCACGTTAAAGAACCCCAGGTGGTCGAAATTTCCGGAGCCCTTCACTACGACGTCTCTCATAGCCTCAGTCGCTTTGGGACGTTAAACCCCATAAACCAAACCAAACCATATTTTTAAGCTCAAGAACAGCGCGTTCTCGCAGTGCATACCAGTTCATAAATTGTCTTCTTTTCAAGGTTTCTGACCATGAACATCAACGTGGCGGCAGAGAAAGCCAGCTAGCTTGTGCGACAGAAAGTTTTGCCGAAATGAAAGAAGCAATAGAACGAACAGAGGAATTCGATAAGGCGGAGCAAATAAATCCTGAAAAAAAAAACAAAAATAAAGAGAAAAATAAAAGCTGGGTCGCTTTGAAGAAGGGACGAGCTGGAACTGTCGCCATGCAGTGCCACTGTTTTCCTTTTCTTTTTATTTTCAGCTTTCAAGAAATAAAGCAACGGAGTACCATAGATCCCAGCAAGTGTACGCTTGTTTGGGCATCTCACGACCAGCAGTGCTCCGTCCGCTGTCGCAATGTTGGCCGGCATTCCTCGTCCCGCATTCCACGTTCTCCCATGTCGAGGGGACGTTTGGAGGAATTCTAAACCCGACCGCAGGAAATAAAAATAATGAAGCCAGAAACATTAACCTAAGAAAAAAATAGGCAGAGAGAAAGAGGGGAGGGGGGGGGGGGGGGGAGGAATGCCCATTCCACATGCGTCGCGAGCAGCGATGATCAGTGGGACGAAGACTGTTTTGTCTCTGCTGCGTGAGTTTCGGAAGCTGTCGCAGGCGAGGAACTCGTCGATGCGCGCGCATATGGTTCAGAGAGTGAATTCTTTCCCGCGCACACACGTGGGACGCGTTGTCGTGCGAGGGAAAGCACGTAACGAACAATATATTGATGGTTATAGTAGTCCTATGCGATCTACCGCGAAGGTTTTTCACTGCTACCCCTTTCCACTCCAGAGAAACTTTTTTCAAGAAGCGACCGAGGCCGCAGATATGCACTCGCTTCTTCCTGCTATGAATTTGGATGCGCAGATGGTTAACGGGGATCAAGCAGAAGAAGCGGCCATAGCCTTGGCCATAGCAAATACTGACGCTGACATCATTGTCAGTGATTTAAAGGCTGCCATACGCAACTTCTCGCGCGGTAGAATATCCCTGACTGCTAGAAACATTCTCACAAATATTACACTGCAACGAGACATAGAACTGGTATGGACTCCTGCCCATTCAGGGAACCCAGGGAACGAAGCAGCCCACCAACACGCTCGAGGTTTTGTCGGCCGAGCGGTGGGCTCTCGTCCAGGGGGACCCGAGATGGAGGCAGTGATTTCGTACCACGACATTACCCAATTCTACAAACTCTCTAGAAGAATCTATCCTCCCCTGCACAAGTCACTCTCCAAACACCAAGAGGTGGCTTGGAGAAGACTCCAAACCCATTCTTACCCGAACCCGTACATTTACGCCCACATCTACCCCGATCTCATAGACCCCACCTGCAAACACTGCGGTAGCACTGCCACCCTCGATCATATGCTATCGGACTGCCCGGAGGATCCTCCTCCGGAAGCTCTTATAGAAGCTCCCTCACCAGACGCCTGGGAAGAAGTGCTGCGCAGCTCGGACCCCGCCGTCCAGGCAGGAGCCATCGAGCGCGCCGAAGAGGTCGCCGCCAGCTATCAGCTAACGGCCACCTGGCCCTTCTGCTAAGCGTCCAGGAACCCTTCTTTTCCGGCAGTAAAGTTTTCTCTCTCTCTCTCATCAAGAAGCCATTTCTTATTTTCCTTTTCGTTTAACTGTCACCGAAAGCGCAAATTCGTAGCCAGCGGTTCGTACACATGAGAACCTCGCGGTAAGAAAACGATCTATTCTTGAATGCTGCATATAGTGAATTGGAGCGAATTCTTATTCAAGGGTATGTGATCTTTCCGAAGCGTGGCACGGTTTTCTTTAACATTTATTCACGTAGTGCCAGCCAGTTGTGTTCTCCGCAGGACTCTGCTTAAATGTCACCGGTGCTACTTGAGGGGCAACGTGTGGTGCCATACCATACCCTTGGCCCGTACGAAGAGAAGTCCTTATGTCGAAACGTCGGATAGCGAACAAAGGCTCCCTCTCAACCTTTGTTTATTTGGTTCTGCATTGCATACGCATTAGGAAGTTAACGTTCCGCGTGAAAGTTTTCCGTTTCCTCACAACCATCAACTCCTGCAACTTGTGGTCGCGTAGTCCCGTGGTCCGCGGCTCTCAGAAGAGCGCCGCAGGAAAGCGGTTTATGGTTTATGGGGGTTTGACGTCCCAAAACGACTCGGTCTATGCGGGACGCCGTAGTGAAGGGCTCCGGAAATTTCGACCACCTGGGGTTCTTTAACGAGGAAAGTGGTGACGGGGAATATCGTATTGGTTATACAGGGTGTGTCACCTATGACTTCACATACTCTTTTTAAAATAGGCTTATTTAGTTAGAAGAGCGCTTTTTTCATCATAGCATTGTCAGCGACATAGTACATCGGAATGCAGCTAAGACGTGCTAACAAGCAGGCTGGTTAAGTGATATTTAGTAGTTAACTTTTAACTATTACTGTTAGGCTCCTTAATTACTGACAGGCGTGTAACCCACCGTAAGTGATATCTATATCAGTTTTTAGAATTTCGAAAACTATATTACCCCCGGCACTGTCGCCCACCAAAACTTGGCTGCATCGCGCCAAATACGCGCGCTTTCGAGAAGCTTGCAGGCAAAGCAATCACTCCGGTGCACATAACTCGTCAAAATAGCCAAAATTTGTTGGGCCACAGAGCCGAGGGTAACCGCGTTTTCGAAATGAAGAAAACTGATGTAGATATTATTTACATTGCGCTACGCGCCTTTCAATAATTAAGGAGCCTGACAGTAATAGTTAAAAGTTCGCTATTCAGTATCAGTTAACCAGCCTGCTAGTTAGCACTTCTTAGCTGCATTCCCATGTATTACACCGCGGACAATGCTATGACGAAAAAAGCGCTTTTCTGACTCAAAAAACCTATCTTTAAAAAATTGCGTAAAGTCATAGGTGACACACCCTGTGTACTCAGATATCAACAATGCGCTGCAAGTCTACATATCGCCGTATACTAGCGAATGGCTGCCGATTAACTTCCACCATGCACCCCTCGGCATTGTTCTGCTCGAACCTACGTCACAGCAAAAAGATCTCGTCAGTATAAGGCCGTTCTTTGTGGGCGGTGCCGCGCGAAACAGACGAAAGACGACACAGACGAGCGCTGAATTCCGTTGTTGACGTGTGTCAAAAGCAGCGTCTTATATATAGTGCTAATGCCAGCTAGCCAGCAGGGCGCGTCTTTCAAGTTGTAGCGCTTTGAAAAGAGACATGAAAATGCAGTTAACAAAAAGAACGCGCGTATAGAGACGATCGAGAAAAACGAATCGATAGGAAGCGTAATTCTCCCTTCTGCTTTCTCCGCCATGAACGTCATTTCCGCTGAAGAATATGGGACACACACTCTAAACACAAATACGCCTATATGGGAGTAGAAAGGAAGTGAGGTGTCCTCTACTGCACTCTCTTATAAAAATGCTCTATATATACAGTCTATAGACTTCTTATTGACTCTATTGCCTTCCTATAGATATTGCTTTTTGTCTATTCATAGTCTATAGACTGTCTATAGACAAAAGTATACTAAAAGTGTATGGCCATAAATCTATAGACTGTCTATAGACTGTCTATGGCATTTGTATTGCCTATAGACTGTTCTTTAAGATTTGTCTTTAGACAGTCTATAGACTTTATAGACAGAAGTCTATGGACACTCTGTAGACTGTCTAACACTTTTTTTCTTGTAAGGGCTGCATTTTATGAAAGGCAGCGCGGAAGAGGACAGCTTAATTACTCCCATTTCACTCCATTAGGTTTAGAGGGCACAACAGCAAAGTTGCAGGACGTTTGTGCCCTTCGCTGCACCTGACGCGGCGTCGTGCGACCAACGTGACATTCAGAGGCGACGGCCAGACCTTCCTGAAATAAACGCCGCCGATCGGTGTTGTGCTCTTGGCAGCGAGACGAAGCACCCGTTCCCCGCCGCTTATATATCCGTCTGTTTACAAACAAAACCTGCTTCTGCTAGCGGACACAGCACGAATGCAGGAATCGGTGCAATCTAAAAGGGGGAGGGAAACATACCCTTTTGGTGGCTTGGAACCGTGCCTCCTTCCCTCATCCCCCTCGCCCTGTCATCTACGTTGTCTTGACGTGTAGAGGCGTTTCTGGGTTACATAACAACGTCCTTCTCCTGAGCGTGTGCAGTTTGCCTAATTATATTTTGCATGCCACTAACTTGGCGAGGGTGTCGCAAGGTCACTAAACGGTGCGAACTACTTCTTAGTAGTTCGGTGCACCATAGTCGACGTTGCTGCTCCCTGTCGTTGAATGAGTGTCTGTGCTTTCCTCTGTTATGTAAGCGGCCGCTTGATATAAGGTATAGCCAGCTGCGGATATACCTTATCCCCGACAGCCTCCAAATCTGGTCAGCGCACGTGATTGCGCAGCCCTCTGCTACGTTTGTCTTCTCTTGTAATCATGTCTGCTGCCTTCAGCGACCATCTATTATCTATTCTCCTCCTAACATCCCATGCACATATCTATTTCGTACCCTGTATTTCTGATCAGACGTCATTAACGTTAATTTATGCGCTCATCTACCCAGTCTATTTCTGCGTCCTAACGTTACCCATACAATTTTCCTTTCATGTTTCCTCGTTAGCTTCCAAGTTTCGACCCCTTTGGTGTGTGTCGGCTAGATGCAGCTGTTATAACATGTTCTTTTCAAAGATATCAGTACTGTTCGTAATTATAGAACACCGCACCAAATACACTTCGTCCTTATCTTGTTCTCCTGGTGATTGCTTTTCTTTGTTTCATTCTATGAATCTGCGGTCATTGCTGTTATTTGACCCATAGACCCAGTGTACCTTTAATACCGAACCGCTTATCTTCAGTTGTTGCTCCCTTGTGTGGCTGTTCTAATGAGTTCAGTTTTCTTCGTGTCAATTTTTGAGCCATGTCGTTGTTCTTGGTTCGTGTGGATCCTCAGGAGTGTGCTGCAATTGATCCCCTGGATCCCTTAGCGGTGCCGTCAGCAGAAAATGCGAGATTGTTGAGGCGTTCATCGTTTTAAAAACTCTGACACTTGGTCGTTCCTAATCCAATATAATCCAACCCAGGCCAACAAACGAACCTTCCAAGCGCTAGCTACAGGTTATGTCAGATTTGATTTATTCGTCTAAGAGTGCAAGAAATTATCACAAAAAAAATATTTCCAAATACACACTTGAAAACGCGGTGTGCAACAACTCCAGAAATGCATTCAAGCCATGCATGCACTTGGAAACCGCTGTATTATATCGATGCTGTCTTCTTCATCAAATAATGAATGGTTTGCAATGAAATTGTTGTTGATCTGAGGCTTGATAAAAATTTTTGTGAAAAAAATTAAAACCATTACCTTTGTGAAATGCCTGAGGTTGTTTTCCGTACTGGTTGTGCTTATATTTTTTTTATCCCAAAGAGAGAGTTTTACCGTCTGTGATCTGCGAAAAACCGCAATGTTGGGCTCCACTTCTCTTTACTTTGTTCGCGATTCCACCTATGTATAAATGATATCTGTGTCACTCGTTTTCTATGACAATAACTTTTCTAGTCCAATAACTCCAATGAGGACTGCCTGTGACAATGCACTTTTGTTTTTTGAACCCACAACCAGCCCTGGCTATGGGTCAAAGCACTGATCTCTAAATGTTTCGTACTCGTGCAGGAATGGAACCACATTGGATAAAAAACGAACAATTTAATTTAATGAATGAATGAATGATGGTTTATGGAGGTTCAACGTCCCAAAGCAACTCAGGATATGAGGGACGCCGAGTGGAGGGCTCCGGTAATTTCGACCACCTGGGGTTCTTTAACGTGCACTAACATCGCACAGTACACGGGCCTCAAGAATTTCGCCTCCATCGAAATTACACCACCGCGGCCGGGATCGAACCCGCGTCTTTGGGTAATGAATGAATGAATGAATGAATGAATGAATGAATGAATGAATGAATGAATGAATGAATGAATGGTTTATGGGTGTTCAACGTCCCAAGGCGACTTCGGCTATAAAGGGCGCCGTAGTGAAGGGCTCCGGAATTTTCGACCACCTGGGGCTCTTTAACTTGCACTGACATTGCAGAGTACACGGGCATCCGGAATTTCGCCTCCATAGAAATTACAGAACCACGGCCGGGATCGAAGCCGCGTCTTTCGGGTCAGGAATGAATGAATGAATGAATGAATGAATGAATGAATGAATGAATGAATGAATGAATGAATGAATGAATGAATGAATGAATGAATGAATGAATGAATGAGTGAATGAATGAATGACCGAGATGCTGTCCTTATTTCTTTGTAAGTGCATAACACTAGCGTGGAGCGTCATGTGAGTGGGTGGCATTGAATTTGTGAAGGGCACACGACACGAGTTAACAACGGCGCTAGAAGGTGCACGCCCGGCGCCTGACTCTCAGTTAACCTCCACTTCACTTTTCGAGGCGAAGGCACTGCGCTGACGCGAAGATTTCGTGGTATACCTCGTTCGAAGAGGGAGCTCACCCACGAGGTGACGTCGTTTTCGAAGCGGAGTCGTTGCTCTGACTGTCTGCGAGAATCCACGTGTTTTGGCTCGTTAAGGACATCCCTTCAGAAACGAACAATGCAAAACACGTTTGTCTTTTCCCCGTGAGAGGCGAAAGCTCTTTTTTCCTTTATTGTTTCTTCCTTTTCCGTAGTTGTTTTGGCTCGACGTCATTTTCGGCGGGCTTTCTCCCTCGTTAAGCTTAGTCTTTTAAACTAGTTATCCTCTGGCCAGCACGTAGTACACCGACTACGTGCAGGAGACCCCAGAAAAAAAAATACACTTTCGTACAATGCACAGGTGTTTTTACAGCAAGGAAACAGCGCACCTTTTGAGAGTTTTGTGGTGTCGTTTTCGAACTTTCAGCGCGCAAAACAAGGCAGCGTTGTGTTATTTTGGAGTGTACAAATCAAAGTCGAGGAACAGGTGACCAGAACGTTTAATAATCAGGATCATCAGTCAAAGTGTACAGACAATCGAAAGCTACAGCCAGTCGAAAGACGATAGGAAAGAAATAATAAGGACTAAGTTTAACACCGCTCAAAGTCCCGAATAATAAAAGAACGGTCTGGTTTCCCGGACAGAGGTGCACTGTGCTCTTCTACATGGTTTCCCAGGCAGTCGAAGCCGTTGAGCAGCTGCTTGGTGTGCAGGCCCTCGACGAAGAGCCTGCTCGTCTCCTTGCTTCAAATGTCGACTGCGAGGAAAGTCGTGGTGGCGCCCGCCTCCGTGTCGCTCAGCGTCGCCTTGCCTACGTAGCTGCGTCACAAAACGACATTGATGAGTTGATTACTGCGTATTGTCTGATGATGATGGTGAATATTTTATGGCGCAGGGGCATCTGCGGCCAAAGAGCGCCATGGCACAAGGTATTTTTCACTTGCTCAAGGTGGGGTCCAAGACCCAGTTCCCAAGCATTTCTCCCTAAATAAGCTGAGCACCAGACTAGAAGAAACCTTGTACCCCTTGTATCAACGGTGGGTACCCGGTGGCACTGGGGATCGAACCCTTCACCTCCCGCATGCGAGGCGGATGCTCAACCACGAGGCCAGCGGTGCGGCACTGGGTATTATCTGGCGAAACCTCTGTACACATTTTGTTTCTTAAATTTCCCTTTGTGACTGACTGACTGACTGACTGACTGACTGACTGACTGACTGACTGACTGACTGACTGACTGACTGACTGACTGACTGACTGACTGACTGACTGACTGACTGACTGACTGACTTACTGTACTGGACTGACTGACTGACTGACTGACTGACTGACTGACTGACTGACTGACTGACTGACCTAACGGACCTGACACTGACTGACTGACTGACTGACTGACTGACTGACTGACTGACTGACTGACTGACTGACTGACTGACTGACTGACTGACTGACTGACTGACTGACTGACTGACTGACTGACTGACTGACTGATTGACTGACTGACTGACTGACCTAACTGACCTGACTGACCTGACTGACCTGACTGACTGACTTGACTGACTGACTGACTGAGTGCACAAAAATTCGTTCGTAAACATAGAGAATGGCAAGAAATTTAATTGTTTGCAAACAATACGACGCAGCCAATACCGGATGTTTCACGTAAGATATTTTGCAATGCATAAATATAGGCTTTTTGAGTTTAGAATAACGCTTTTTTCGGCACGAAATTGTGAGCACTTTAGCGCATCAGAATGCACTGAGACATGCGAACTTTTAGGCTGGTTAACTAACACTGAGCCTACTATAAGTAATATTCATATCAGTTTCTAGAATTTAGGAAACGCTGTTACCATCGACGTTGTGGCCCAACAAATTTTGGCTACGTCGCGCCAAAATACACGCCCTTTCAAGAAGCTTGCAGGCAAAGCAACCCCTCCAGTGAATGTAACTCTTCGAAATAGTCAAAATTTGTAGGGCCACAGTGCGGAGGGTAACTGTGTTTTCTAAATTCTAAAAACTGATATGGATACTACTCACGGTGGGGTAGACGCCTCTAAATAAGGGAACTAACAGAAATACTTCAAAAGTTAACAACTGAATATTAGTTAACCAGCCTACTAGTTAGCACGTCTTAAATGTACTCTGATGCGCTACACTGCTGACACTGCTATGCCGAAAGAAGTGTTCTTTTAACTCGCTAAAGTGGCTTCTAACGCAGAACGCCATCAAAACAGGTGCCTCTTGAGTGTCTCGGATTCCGCGCTCACACTTGAAGAAAAGCCTTAATCTACACGCCTGTACTCAAGGAGTCCACTCACACACAATCGACAAGCGAAGCGATGCTCAGTGGTATCGTCTGCTTCGACGATGTAGTAGCGGAAGCCAACTTCGCTGTAATCAAGGCCAACGAAGATGTCGCCAACACTGAGTGTGGCGCTTACGTCAGCAATGAAACAGAGCATATCGAGCACCTTCTTCAGTGGGCGGGGAAGCACCGAAGAGGCAATGGCCTTACTCATGTCTCTGTTCCTTGTGCAGGTCAGTAAACTGCCTCGTGCGTGTTTTGAATATGGTGGCCGGTGTATAGTTGCATGCCCCGAAGCACGTGCTGCTCTAGCTCTTCAGTACTTTTCGTCTGCTGATAAACGGTGACATCGACATCGACACCGGGGTGGCTGTCCTCCAGTGGTTGCTCTCAACAAATGCACGCTGGAACAAATGCGCACTGACGCATGAATTTTCAGCGCAGCTGTGTAGACCATTCCGCAAAGTAAAGTAACCGCCTGTCAGCCTCAGACAACTAACATCAAACAACATGAAAGTGTCGGCTCGGACCGTCCTGTCATCGTTAAAAGTAATCGTCGCATACTGGATATTTTCAACGTCTGAAGATCATTGCAGCTCGCTCCCAAACAAATTTGCTGAAGATTCAGTTAGCGACATCGAAAGTTTTGAAGAATAGGAACTTGCGGTCGACCCAGCGCCGTACGTCGGGCGTATTTGCCAGAATTCAGCATCATACAGGAAGAATGGCTTAAATGTCTCTTCTTACCAATGGACGCTGTTGTCATGTCCTCAGAAGGAAATCCTGGTGTTATTAACTAACTCAAAATGTCGTCCTCTTGCGGCATCGACGACCTGAGTACTAAGTTCCTGAAAAAATGCTGTATAGTGTTCTTCCATTGCACTGCAAATACCTCTTCGTGAAGTCTTAATAATTGCATCACACCTTGCTTAATGATTGGCTCACCGGCAATGTAATTCATATGCACAGATCAGGGGAAACTCAGGATCCACGTAATTACCGTCCTGTTTAACTTGCTTCTACCCCATGCAAAGTTAACTTCTTAGAAACTAACCAGTTCATCAATTGGAAGTTGCATGGATTTCGCAAATTCTTTTCTTGTGAAACCCACGTAATGACCTTCACTGATAACCTGCAGGCATCTTTAGACACTAGATTTATATCAGATTGTTTCTTTGAAATTTTTCGAAAACCTGCGATAAAGTGAGTCACTTTCTTCTACTTTTAAAGCTGAGCCTTCTTATCGTTGATTCTAACGTACTGAATAGTTCCATGTCTTCATTAGCAACCGAACTTATTTCGTGTCTGCCAATAATCACGACTCACCACCAGCCAGCACATTGATGCGTACCCAAGGGTTGGTCCTTGGAATATTATTTTCTAACTATAAAAGTGACGCCTCTAAACATCGAACCTAATATGTACTTGTTTGCCTACGACTGTGTAATTTACAGGGTAACTAATTGCTTACGTACAAAAAGGTCTCTTTTTTAATTAATGACTGGTGCCAATCGTAGAAGATGGAATTAAATATACCTGAATAAAAAAGCATGGGTGTAGCCCATAATCAGGTAACAGGTCCGAAGTATTTATTACCAATATCCTTCTCAATCCGGTGTCGTCTAACAAGTATCTTGGCGTTAATATATCATATAACCTTTACTAGAACTTTCACAACAAGTGCATCATTTTGAATGCCAATGGCATGCTTGGGCACCTTCATTCAGGATGCTATTGTACGCTACACTCACTGGTCCGAAACTCGAGTGTGCATCTTTCATTTAGGGCCCTGGCACTATCAAACTGATAAATCAACTAGAGGATTTACAGAACCAAAGCTTCCGTCTCTCCTTTGCAAGTTATCATCCGGCAGCTGGAGTAGCACTTATGAAATCTAACCTTAGACTTCCATTATTTTTTACTCGCCTAAGCTTTCACGCGTTTGTGTTTTGCGCGCAATTTACTACAGCAACCCTCACTTGAAGGCTACCTGTGTAAAGGCGCCATCTTTCACCTCGCCTCGCAGTGACCACGATCAAAAAGTAGCTGTCCCCACTGTAGGACACGCAGGGGCTGATTATTTTTCATTCTTTTAAGGTTGCCCCAGCCTAATGTGTGTAGAACAGGGACCTCATCTGATTCCTTCCTTCCTAAAGCATGCCGTGACTGGAATCATCTTTCACGAACAGCCGCCGCTTGTATCAATGACCCTGCGTGCTTCAGAACTAAGTTAATCACACTGTTAGAATACAATTAACCGTTATGTGTTGCTCTCCCATACATAGATTATAATTCGGATGCTTCTCTTTTGTAATATTTTTTCACGTCTGTATACCTGTGTCCTCTTTGTGTTGCATTTTTTGTGTTTAGCTTGTTTCAATATTACTCTTAGGTACCGCGTTTCCTCTTGAACTGTGTGTTTTATGTGTGTTGCCTTCGCTTCATAGTCCCCTGCTCCTTCATAATACGAAAGCCCTGAGGGTGAAATAAATAGAATGAAATGAAACAAGACGAGGGACAATCTACCCCAGATATACATACGCTCTCTAGTCCACGTTTTTTTCTACATAAGCAACGGTCCATCTGTTCTCGTCTTATTGTGAAGAAGGCATCTATAGCGGTGCCGAAACGTCTGTCTTTTTTACATTTTTTATTCATTGGCCTCGGAAAGCGCTTGTTTCTTCACATGCAAAGTGTCGTACTTTAATGGTGCTGAATGGGCGAGTCATTTCGTTGCGTTACTTTCAAAAGCGGATAACGAGATAGCGTCGGTAACGAGACTGCGACATCAACAAAATGCATGTTTTTTGTGCGTGATTTTACTATTTTTTATGTTTCTCGTTTGACCAATAAGCCTCTCGCCCAAAGAACCACTCCCAACGCTCTCCACGGACGGAGACGAATGCCAACCGCTCTATTTTTCCTCTTACGTGAAGAGCTGCCGCGGTGGCTCAGCGGTTATGGTGCTCGGCTGCTGACCCGAAAGACGCGGGTTCGAACCCGGCCGCGGCGGCTAGAATTTCTTTGGAGGAGAAATTCTAGAGGCCCGTGTACTGTGCGATGTCAGTGCACGTTAAAGAACCCCAGGTGGTCGAAATTTCCGGAGCCCTCCACTACGGCGTCTCCATAGCCTTAGTCGCTTTGGGACGTTAAACCCCATAAAACCAAAACCAATCTTACGTGAAGTAAGTGAAATTTTAACTCTTATATGATTTTTTGGCTTTTGTCCCAAAGCGGCCCAGGCTATGGGGGACGCCGTAGTGGAGGGCTCCGGAAATGTCGACCACCTGCGTTTCTTTAACGTGCACCGGCACTCTTGCATGGTTTACCGACGAGGTGTGCGTTTGTCAAACAGCTTCATGTGCTCCTACTTTCAGCAGCATCAAATCAAGTCGCTAGAATTTTCATCCTATACTATGCGTGAGGACACCACGAGCTTTACCGCAACTCGCACCGTTGGCAACCGTAAGGCTAGTTCACATTCAAGCGACTGTGCGATTTAGTTAGTTTAGTTTAGTTTATGGGGTTTAACGTCCCAAAGCGACTAAGGCTATGAGAGACGCCGTAGTGGAGGGCTCCGGAAATTTCGACCACCTGGGGTTCTTTAACGTGCACATAGCGATTGAGAGGCACGGCGAAAAATTTCCGACCTGTTGGAACCTGGTCGCTCTGGCCGCTCGAGCCGCCGCGACGGCTCGAAACAGGTTTCGGCGCCGTGGCGACAGGAATCGCGAACGTTTTCGCTTGCGTGTGAAACGGGCTTAAAGTGCTTGTATGTGAAACAGGAGACTGTTCCACATGCAAGCGAAAACGTAAGCCTGCGTTCAGCCGTCGTACAACCGTCACTCACGTTTACCTGCGACATCAAGACCCGCGCGTTGTACTCACATCCTGCTCTGTCCACATGCTCTGTGCGCCCGGATGCACCCTTGCAGACGCTCTGGTAGTCGGGGCAGCAGTCAGACTTGCCCCTCCTATCGCAGAAGTCGTCGCAGTAGCATAGCGTCCCTTCCACTGGCGCAGAGCAGCTGTCCACGCGGCCACCGCAACACAGGTCGGGCCTGGCACCGCAGTAGACTCCTTCCGGGTCGGGATCAGCCGCCAGAGTAGCGCCAGTGAGGGCGATGACGATTACCAGGAGCAACCAGGTCACGGAGGGCGCTGTCCACATCGTCTGTCGCGAAGGCACTTCTGCAGCCTGTCACGGAATCACCGCAAGGATTTGAACTGATTTTTTTTATTTACAAGCATGAAACGAACACGTGAGCCTTACATGCGTCATACAAAAAACAATAGCTGGACACAGCGATGCTGGAGGCCACAGTTCATGTTTCCCTGAAAAAATTTGGTAGGGGCTTGACGTAGTTAAACCGAGTAGACGTGCGAAAGCAGGTGCTCATTCTTCAATTGGAGGGGGCACTTAAGCTGCGCATTAAGGGTATGACGCGATGTCTTCAGTGGGTTAATGTCCATATATGCAGAGTTGGTCCTCCTCTACTTAACATTCATAGATGGCGGTGAGTCCTCATATACCACTGCCAGCGGAGTGGCGCAGCGGTTACAGGATGCGCCACTGCACTGACAGGTGGTTGTTTCTACCACAGCCACCCGTCGGGATTGTGCGACCCATGTTACTCTTCCCTAGCAACTTCTCGCGCAGCTGGCACGAAGCTCCTCCGAACTTACCCGAGCTTACTGGAGTAACTCGGGTAAGCTCGGGTAGTAAGTCGGGTTGCTAGGCAACGGCACAGGATCGTACGTACGTACTGTGACAAGATTCTTGGTAGGTGTTGGTCATCGTATGAGTGCTTCGCACTAATACGTAGAAGAAGCACGAACAGGACGCAGTGCCGCACGAGACAGCGCTGTAAGCAGTGCACATTTGCCTTGCGTGGCGTTTATGCATCCTTCCTAGAAGCGGACAGGTCCCGCGCCTTCAGAATGGAACGTCGCAAGGAGTGCTTCTGCGATAGTGATAGCACAGGAAAGAAATTTGGGCAGCACTTAAACTCCGCTTTAAGGGTATTGACGCCATAGCTATAATTGGTCCTGTCAGTGGCTCCTCCTGCCCACGGAGACATGGACACTGTTTCCATATTATGTAAAATACCACACGATATACATAAAAAGCCCCGCTTTAACCTAGCCGCATACGACCGATGTCTCTGTTCGGGTCTCTGTTCAGAGAGCAGTGTGATTTTGTGTGGGGGGTATATGATGCGCAATATCGATCTCCTGTCCAGCTGCTTTTACTGGATGCACGTGTGTGTCTCCCAGAATTTTGATGCAGGATGCTGGTGTGACTGTGTGACGGGTTCGAGGAATGCGGCTTGGTTAAATAAGGCTAGGAGCCTGTCAGTGTTGTTGCACTTCCGTGCAATGAAGAAAAAGAAGTGGAAGGGTTTTGACGTAAACAGTCATACCGAGTAGACATGCGAAAGCATGCGTTTAGCCTGGTTGACTGAAGGTTTTGTTTTGCTCCGTCGTCAGCTCGTCTGGCGACGGTATTAGTTCAATAGTAGTTCTAGTTTTCCCTCTTTTACCGTTTTCATTCTCTCCGCTCACGAAACAAGACTAACAGGCGCTTGCTTTTCAATTTCATCTTGAGCCCTCCCCCGAGTTAACTGTATATCACAGCGTGATGCGACCGTACCGTTCATTGCCGAGCAGTGAGCCAGTGACAACTATGTATATTAAGGCTGGAGGAAAGAAAAGAATGCAAAACAATGAAAAGTACTGAAAAATGCAGCGGTAAATAACAGTTCTAATGCCCGCGTAACCGTTTACAGCAACGTCGATGTATTCGGCAGAATGCGTTGTTCTAAATGCAGAGCATGTACACGACATATGCAACGGCATTTACATTGCATAGACCTTTTTCTGGTTTACCCGCCGCGGTGGCTCAGTGGTAAGACGCTCGTCTACCGAGCCGGAGTACCCGGGTTCGACCCCGACCGCGGCGGCCGCGTTTTGATGGAGGCGAAGCGCAGAGGCGCCCATGTGCTGTGCGATGTCAGCGCACGTTGATAATCCCCAGGTTTTGGATTGGATTGGAAAACGTTTATTGTCAGCACTGAGCCATAGTGGGCATTATACTAGGTGGCTTCGAGCCCATGGCTCTTGGCGACCTCGTGAGCCCACTCAGTGGCCCGGACTTGCGTCAACGGGTCTGAGCTGGCCAGTATAGCCTCCCACCGCTCTAGAGAAGGGACTGATAGTAGGTCCGCCGGTGGCGGCGCCTTTTTGCAGCTCCATAAAATGTGGTCATATCCGGCTATCTCGCCGCATTGTTTGCAAGTAGCGTTGTATTGTGTTGGATACATGTGTGCTAGTCTCGACGGGCTAAAGAAGGCTCGCGTCTGGAGCCGACGCCACGTTACCTCCTGGCTTTTGTCGAGCTTTTTGTCTGGTGGCGGATAGATCCTCCTTTCCAGTTTAAACTGATTGGTGTATTCGTGAAATGATATGAATGCATCTCTCGTGAAATTTGGGGACTCAACCCGGCTCACTGCTCGGCTGACATAACCTCGAGCTATACTGTGAGCCAACTCGTTTCCCCTGTTCCCCGAGTGTGCCGGCACCCATATTAGTTCCACCTCTCTTTGGTCCCAGTCTTTATGCCTTAATATTCGTTCTGCCTCCTGCGAGATCATACCCGGCGCAAAATTGCTGATAGCCACCTTGGAGTCGCTAATTATGGTGACTGCTTTGGTGCTGGCCATTGCCATGGCGATAGCCGCCTCCTCCGCTGTCCCTGAGTTTTTTTGTTTTGACCGAACCGGCCGTTAATGTTTCACCCGAGTCGTTCACGGCCACGACCACAAAGGAGTCGCCTCCTTCGTATTCGGCCGCGTCTACATTGGTTGTGTATTCCGAGACTTCGAGCTTGGCTTCAAGGGCCTTTGCTCTGGCTCTCCTCCTGCCTTCGTGAAAAGCAGGGTGCATGTTTTTTGGAACTGGTTTAATAGTGAGTGATTTTCTAACTTTGGTCTGTAATTTTGCCTGCGCATTTCTTTCCGGAATTCTATCATGTAATCCTAGGTTGCTCAGGATCTTTCCCCCCGGGGGTGAGGTTGCAAGCCTCCTTAATTGCGCAAATATATGTGCCTCGCATAGTTCCGTGGTGGTGTTGTAGATCCCCAGTTTAAGAAGTCTTTCCGTAGGAGTGCAGTGGGGCAGCCCCAATGCTGCTTTATATGCCTGCCTTATGATCCCATCTATTTTGTTCTGTTCCGCCAGCCCCAGCTTGAGGTAGGGAACGGCGTAAACTATTCTGCTTATCACGAAAGCCTGAACCATTCGGCAGAGATCTTTCTCTTTGACTCCCCGTCTTTTGTTAGCTATTCGCCTTATGAGCCTGGTTGTCATGTTAATTGTGGACTTAAGCCTGTTTATTGTCTCTGTGTTCTTTCTATTGTCCTGTATTATAAGTCCTAGGACCCTGATTTTGTCAACTCTGGCTACCGGAGTCTCATTTACCAGTACGTGAATGTCTCCTGCGTTGGTATCGCGTTTGCTAGCCCCCCGGATCACCAGAAGTTCGGATTTGCTTGGCGAGCATTTTAGTCCTGCCCATTCCGCGTAATCCTGGACAATATCGATCGCGTGTTGGAGATTTTGTTCTATTTCCCCATCGTTTCCTGTATGCGTCCATATTGTTATGTCATCCGCATATAGCGTATGGTTTATACCCTCGACAGTCTTCAATAGCGGCGGTAGGTTCTTGAACGCCAGGTTGAATAAGAAAGGAGAGAGCACTGAGCCCTGCGGAGTTCCCTTGTCTCCCAGATTAATAGTTTCTGACTGGATGTCTCCTAGTTTTATTTCTGCGGTTCTGCCGGTTAGAAAGTCTTTTACGTAATCGTAGGTCCGCTTTCCAGGGGCAATCTCCGCCAGATTAGTTAGTATGACCTCGTGTTTGACGTTATCGAAGGCTTTATGTAGGTCTAGGCCCAGTATAGTTTTGGCGCCCCCTTTGTTGGGCGGGTCTATGATGTCTGCTTTGAGCTGGAGCATGACGTCCTGCGTGGACAACTTGCTCCTGAAGCCTAGCATCGTTTCAGGAAATACCTCCCTTTCCTCTGCGTATTCCTGGAGTCTGTTTAATATGACATGTTCCATCAGCTTCCCCAGGCAGGACGTTAGCGATATCGGCCTGAGGTTGCCCACTTCAAGTTTCTTCCCGGGTTTTGGAATAAAGATTACTTTGGCATGTTTCCATTGTGAAGGTAGAGTACCTCGTTTCCATATCTCATTTAGGTAATCTGCGACTGCCGTGACCGAGACTAGATCTGGTTCCTTAGCATTTTGTTGGTTACCCCATCTGCCCCCGCTGCCGACGTGGTTCTTAGTTGACTCATTGCTCTCCATACCTCCGCTATCGAGATGTCCTCATCTAGCTGTGTGTTCTCTGCTCCTTGGTAAGCTGGAGATGAACCCCCTTTGTCTGTGTTAAGGTACCTGCTCTTCAGTTCCTCTATTAGGTCCGCGGCTGTTCCCTGGTATTTGTGAATCAATCGTTTAAGCTGCCCTTGTGCCGCCGACTTTGTTTGTCCTGGGTCTAGTAAGTGGCGAAGAAGATGCCACGTGTTCTTGCACCCTAGCTTTCCATTCATTTCATCGCAAATTTGTCCCCAGTGTTGACGCGTAAGCTCGTTTGTGTAGTCTTCTATCTGTTTTTCGAGTGTCGATATTCTCTTCTTTAGCCTTCTATTGTGTTTCTGTTTTTTCCACCTCTTCAAGAGGCTCTCGTGGGCTTCCCACATGTGGGCCAGCCTCGAGTCTGTGATGTCATGTTCGGTGGTTGGGGTCTGTCTAGTGTGACTTTTTACGTCTCCTTTGAGTGTCTCAACCCATTGATTTAGATCCGATATCTCCCTCGGAGCGGTTCTGTCCCGGACTTTTCGGAGGGTGTCCCAGTCTGTCAGCTTCGTTTCGCGCAGCTTCCCCTTCATCGGCCTGGTTTGTGTTTCAATCCCTATGATGTAGTGATCGCTACCCAAGGTGTGTCCTGTGTTTGACCATCTTTCACCCTCGAGGTCTTTGCCTAGCGTCAAGTCTGGGGACGTGCCTACGCTGACGCTATTGCCTATCCTCGTGGGGTCTTGCGGGTTGTTTAGTAGCGTGAGCCTTAAGTTTTGGATTTCTGTCCATAGCTTGTTTCCCTTAGGGGAGGCCGTCCGATATCCCCATGCCGGATGTGGGGCGTTGAAGTCCCCCGTGATTACTAATCCTTTCTTATTAGATAGTCTAATGGCTTTACGTAATAGGTCCGCCAGCCCTGTGCCCCGGTTTTTCGGTGAGTTGTATATATTCAGAATAAAGAGACTGTTGTCCCCTTTTCTGTTTGGGATTATTTCTAACATCACGTAGTCCTCGCTTGTGTTTTCGAGTGCGTGTTGTGTTGCCGTTAAATTTCTTTGCACTAGCGTGGCCGTGAACGACTTGGGTTTGTGCTCTTTTTGCACTTCTAGCGGGGTGTACGCGGCGTAGCCATTTAATTTGACCATGCCGCTTGCCTCCTGCAGCGTGATTACGTCCGGTGTGGTTATGTTTTTTTGAATGTATGCCTGCAGGTTCCATCTTTTGGACTGGAAGCCTCTGCAGTTCCACTGTCAGATTCTAATTTGTTGGCGAGGGGCCATGATGTCCTATAGAGGCTGCTGCTGCGGTTGCAGCGAGGGGAGGGTGTTGCCGGCAACAGGGGGAAGCCTGGCTTCTATGTTTGCTAGTTGCTCTAGAATTTGCTGGAAGCAACCCATGGTTCGTTCCCTGAACATGACGAATTCCGCCGTCAGATTGTCAGCACGTTCGGCTATTTTGTCTACCCTAGCGGTAAGGGCATCAATTCTAGCGTCTTGAGCGTCAACCCGCTTCAATAGTGTGTTCATGTCCGACCTAACCTTGATGTGGGTTTTAGCCGATGCGTCCTCGTTAGTACTTTCTGCCGCTTTTTTGGGAGTACTGTCGTCTGTGTTTCCCTCTCTGGGTAGAGGTCTTTTCAATGGGACTCTGGTGTCTGTCTCCATTGCATTTTGAATGACTCCCCCTTCATATGTGTCACGCGGGGGCGCCTGACTCGCGTTTTGTGATTGTTGCAAAGGAGGTTCTTCGACCACCTTCGGCTGTTTTGTGTTAGCGTTAATGAGTTTCCTCAGCTCCGCCACCTCCTTCTTTATGGTGTCTAGCTCTCTGTCTCTCTTAGCGAGCTGCTCTACCAGTTCCTTCTCCCGAGCGGTTTCCCCAGAAGAGGCCTTATCTGGCCAGCTCACCTTTTTGCCCGCGTCTCTGTCCTTGCTTGAGCCTCTTCCTCTGCTCGAGCTGCTCTCTCTGTCAGGACCCGAGCTGGCGCCTCCGGTCCCCGGTAATGGTGGGAAGGAGCTCGATCTGTTTCTCCCCCGGTCGCCTTGACGGGTGCCGCTGTGGTCCCTGGTCTTCGGTCTTGGTTGGTGTCCGGAGTCAAGTTGCCCCAGGTCGTTCTTGGCTTTATAAGGTACTTTCTTTGCCAGCCGATACTTGCAATTCCGGCTGCCGGTGTTGCGTGGCCCCCCGCATACGATGCATTCGGGCTGTTTAGAAAAAATTTTATTTACATATGTACACATGCCAAGGTTACCAGGTACAGTGACATTTTCAAGAACACATGACAATAAGCATGTAAGGCGAGCCAATTAAACAGCTACCATAAACATCTCTAACTAATATGAATTGCTCGTGGGCGATGTAAAACAGAATAGAATACCTATTGACACAAGGGTGAAAAGGCAATAATTTGACATTGAAATATTTAAAGACACCTTAGCGCCAGTTTGGCCTAAAAACCAGGACAAGACGACTATTATTCACAGAAATGAATGGGCATGACCATTGCCGGAGGAACTCTTCCTCACCCAAGAAAAAGAGTTCCTCGGACAGAAAACTGATGAGCTCCCGTCGGAGACGGCCGAGAATCGGCCACACAGCGCGGCGTCGAAAGCCACCAGCGACCGCAGCGCATCGACTGCGCCATAAACTAAAAAGACCCGCAACAATTAACAGGCGAGCAAAACGGCCGCTGGGGAATCGGCCGCGGGAGACGAAGTACGAAATGCCCTGCCCACGGAATCCCGCATGAACCGCGCGCCAAAAGACACGCGCTACCACGCAGGTGACTGTAGCGTGGCGATTAGATTCCGGGAGTGGGCAATTCGGACAGATACTGGAGCGTAAAACACCCCATCGCTCTAACCGATCACAAATAGGGAGCACTGCCCAGCCAAGTTTCCAGACAAAGTCGCGTAGATGGTCTGGGAGAGGTGTCGACGCTAAGCGCGCCCACTGAACGCGGCGCATAAGTGAGCGGCGAGCCGCCGGCACAACAGGCAACAATAGCGAGCCCATAATGTCCACCACACGGTCTGCGACGATGTTGACATCAGGTGCTACTGCTGTTACATGCCTGTAAAAGGCCACTGACGAGGCATAGAAAGCGGAAAGTTGCTCTGACTGAGGTCCATGATTAACAGGGGCCGCCGGATCCAAAAAGCGCAAAGAAGGGCCCAAAAAGTACCGAGTCAAGGTTCGCGCCGGAGACGCGTTTCCTAGCAGGATACGCAAAATACCCTTTAAAGCTAACAGCGAGGACGTAACAGACAAATTTGGAAAGGCAAAACCTCATCTCTCCCGTGGTTGTCCAAGAACAGCACGAGCCACAAGCTCGGTACCGCCTGACCAAAAAAAAGAAAAAACTGTAGTCTGCACCCGCCTTATGACACGGAGGGGTGGTTTAACAGTATAGCAAAGGTACCAGAAGGCACCGAGAATGACTGACTGAACCAGGTAGCGCCTCTCAAGCAGAGGCAGGTCGAATGTCTGCGCCCTTCGCACACGAGCTGTAATGTCGTTGACGACCGAAGACCACACACCATCCCATATTCCAGCACAGTCGTAGGTCACACCTAAAATGCGCATCTGCGCGCACCACTGCAAAGGTATTGCAGATGAAATACGAGTCTGGGTAGACCCCACAAAAAAGTAACAACTCTTCGAGTAATTAAGAGCAGCTCCAGACAAGGAGGCGTACTCACGAAAAACATTTAGAGTTTCAAGCAAGCTGCGTTCATCAGCTAAGTACAGAGTAATGTCATCTGCATAAGCAGTGACGCGTATCGCTTCGCTCCCTGGCAAAGCCAGACCTCTAATAAGCGAGTGGCGATTCACTGCCAAGAGGAAAGGCTCTAATGCTAAGACAAACAAAAGGGGGGAGAGCGGACAACCTTGACGGACGCCACGGCGAACATCAAACGCGGTACTTTCCCGGCCATCGAGGAACAGAGTGCTTGAAATATCTCTGTACATCTCTTTAATGAGAAGCACGAAAGAAGCTGGGAAACCGAAAGCATCTAGCGTCCCGTAAATATACTCGTGCTCTAAAAAGTCGAACGCCTTCTCTTGATCAAGGGAAACAAGAAGACCCTGTGCGCGCCGCCGTAAAGTATACGTTAGGATGCCTCGCGTTACAGAAGATAAACTATGTATTTCACGGCCTGGGATGGAGCAAACCTGGTGGCAGGAAATAAGCAACGGGAGGAGAGACCGCAGACGACGAACGAGTAATTTTGCTAGTACTTTGTAATCTGAATTTAGTAGGGTGATAGGGCGCCAATCTGCCGGACATGTCGAGAAAGGAGACTTTTTAGGAATTAGGACAATGCGGCCTCTTTTGAATGATTCAGGGAAAACTTGCTGAGTGAAGCATAATTTTAGCACTTCCGAGAAAATGGGGCCTACAATATCCCAGAATTGTAAATAGAACTCCACAGGAAGGCCGTCTGGTCCAGGTGCTGAGCCTCGTTTCATGGAGTCCAACGCCTCCTTGATTTCCCTTGTTGTTGGCAGAGCCATAAGGCCGTCATGGAGTTCAGTGGAAACCTGAGGCAAGCCTGCTAAAAATGGGTTTGCGGAAACTACATTGCAATCAAGTAGAAGGAGCGACTGAGCAATACTCCTGAAATGGTTATAAAACGCACTGAAATTCCTGCCACCTGGTTGGGACATAGCCCCTGCGGTAGGTGTAAAGGCAGGGGCACCTTGAGGAGTCAACAGCTCTTGACGCGCAAAGCGAAGTACCTCGGGATGAGCAGTTGGACTGCGTCGACAACGCCATGCAGAAGCTGTCAAAGAGGAGGCACGTAAAAGGCGCTGTAGGCGCTCCGAAAGCTCCTCTTTCCATGCGCACATAAGCGACGAAGGCGACGGGGTGCGTTGAGCAATACGCAACTTCGCCGTCACCACGCGCACCTCATCTGACACGCGAGCCCTAAGGGCTCGACCAGATGCGGCGCAATGGTGACGCCACTGCTCCTTCAGACGGTCCCAGTCACCAGGCACGGCCCCAACAACCGAAAAACGCAAGACGCGCGTGAGCCCCTCTTTAGTGCTGGCGTCATGAAGGATGCGTGCATCCAACCGCCATGGTCTCTGAGGAGATCCTGCAGCCGCCGGAACCGCGAGCGATAGAAGAAAAGGGCGGTGGTCTGATATGTGCACCGGCGAGGATGGTAGCATCATTACATTGGCTGCACACACTGTCCGCGAAAGGCTCGTCGGAACATACGCCCTGTCTAACCGACTCGCCGATAACCCGCGACGCCAAGTCCACACAAAGACGTTGCCATAGAGGAGCTCATAAGCGTCCGTGAGCATAAAATGGCTGACTAGGCGGCGCAACTCGCGCGCATTCCAGCCTGGCCTACCCCTACCAGGGCCTTGCACATCGGCGACCGTATCGAGCACGCAGTTGAAATCGCCCAACATCACAACATTACGCCCTCCAAGAAAATACACATCTAAATCTTTAAAGAATGCGTTTACCAAATTAGAATGAGCAGGCGCATAAATGCAAAGAATTCTCAGCTGAAGTGCGTTAAACGTGCAGTCGAACGCCAGCACGCGTCCAAGCGCATCGTAGATAACATGATGATCTCGCAAGAGTGAGCGGTTCAAAACGAGAACGCCAACGCCGCTAGAACGCGTGCTGGCGTACGAAAAGAAGGCATCGACGCCAAACCTACGCTTGAATTTCAACACGTTACTGAGGCGAAAAAAATTGGTTTCCTGCAGACAGACAATATCGCAACCCGAGGAACGAGCGAATGCGACCACCGCTGCCTGCTTCAAAACACTGCGGAACCTCTGTACGTTAAGAGTAATAATTTGAATATGAGTCATTTTGGAAATGAAAAATTAAACCTGAAAAGTCGTGATGTTTAGGCAATACAAAGCGCGCCGCGAACGGCGCTAAACCACCTCACTTTTTGCGGAGGGTCGGACCAGAGGAGGCACGAGGCCTCCTTGGCCGACCGGCAGAATTGTCCGAGTCCGTAGTTGACGCATGTGGACGCTTTAAGCTTGAACTCAAAGCGACCATCTCAACATCGGAAGACTGTGCGCTGGAAGTGCTGGCGCTGGTCCTCGATGTCGAAGAGGACGGCGATTGCACAGGATCAGCGTCTGGAGATGATCTTGGCTCCTCTCCAAGCGATGTCGGCGACGACGACGGCGGCGTCGGGTCCTCCTCAGGCGTGATGACAGTCTCGTCAATGACGAGGTTGACTGAAGAGGCTGAGGATGGCAAGCTGCTGTCGTCACCGTCAACCTCAGCTATGTCGGTGTCCCTGCTCAAATCCGCAACGCTGGCCGCGGGCTGTAGCACGGGCTCCGAGAGGGGCACGTTCTCAGCATCGTGGTTTTCCAGGGCCATAGTAGGCTCGACCCCCGTGGCATCAGGGACGCACGGAGAGACGGAGGCTGACGCAGCACGCACATTTACTGTCTGCTCACTTGGTGCAGTATTGGACGCATCAAGAGCAGACTCCGGTTCTTCCACGCAGTGAGGCTGGGACGCAGCGGAAGCAACCGTAACGGCGTCGGTGTTTGATGCGCCGGGCTTCTTGATGGTTTCAGCGGCTCCCTGAGCGGCCTGCGGGGGCGCAGGGCGGGCCGCAGCCTCCGAGTACGAGGGCTTGATGGCGCACGCCACGGTAGCGTGTGGATCGCCACAACGGCGACATGGGAGCACGCAACCTTGGCCTTGGTGCCCAAAGACCCCACAGCGGGCGCAGAAAGGAGCCGTGCACTGTGCCCTGAAGTGCGCAGTGGACCCACAACGCCGGCAAACGCGCTGCATTCCCTTGTAGTCACACGTCACGCGGTGGCCCGCGACCTTGATGTAGTTTGGTACGGGTGACTCCGGCTTCATCTCAATCCGCACATAACGGGTCCCGGTGGTGACAGTGGGACGCGACCCCATGACGCCGCGACTTATGTGGAGCACCTTGCCATAAGGGGAGAGAGCCTTGGCAAGGGCGTCACTAGGTACACGGGCGGGCAGAAAGAGGACAGTCACCTGGGTCACCTGCGGGCTCAGGGGAACAATGGCGACGCGTTCCTTGCCGATGATGAGGCAGGAAGCTTCAACGATTTTAGCCATGGCGGCTTCACTTTTCACAGTGACTTTGTAGTTGCGTCCACCGAAGTGCTGGACGCAGTACACTTCTTCCAATCCAACAACGGAGGCTGTCGCATCGACGACATCCTCCGGACTAGCCCCCTCAGGGACGACAACATCAAAGGCAAGAGCCTTTGTAGGTGGCTGGTTTACCATATTGAGGCGCCCGCCAGCCGAAGGACACCTTAACAAAAGCGCACGTCCAAAGGTCGAACACCGGCCACCGACGCAAGCCGGCGGCCGGAACACACACCGCAGCACCAACTTAACAATCGCAGTCAGAGCATGTCGGCAGTTCTCCCTCCGGTGGGTCTGGATGGTCTTCGCCGCATCTGCGGCAACGCTTTACCCATGGCTTATAGCACACATCCGTCCTGTGTCCCGTCTTCCTGCAGTTGTAGCAGGTCTCTACCCGTTCTCGGTACGGGTAGACGATGAACACTGATCCCCAGTAGAAGACTTGTCTGGGAAGCTTTTTCTCTCCAAAGGTGATGAGAATAGATCTCGACTTGCCAATTCTTCTGGCCTTGAGTACAACGATGTCCGGGTTGCGTTTGATCCCCAGGTGGTCGAAATTATTCCGGAGACCTCCACTACGGCACCTATTTCTCTCTTTCTTTTTTCACTCCCACCTTCCTCCCTTCCCTTATGGCGCGGTTCAGGTGTCCGCCGATATATGTGAGACAAATACTGCGCCATTTCCTTTCCTCAAAAACCAATTTACCAATTTTACCTTTTTCTGGTTTGAATGGCGTTGTCGCCACAGCGCGTCCTTTCCAAAAAACAGGATTCATGTCCTTTGCTAACAGCCTCCTCCCGCTACTCCTCTCAATATTTAGCGCCATAGAGCTTCACTCCCATCGCGCTTCACATAACCTTACCACAAGTAACGAACAGTACACGATGTAAGCAAGGACTCGAATGCATGCGGATGTAGGTGATAAGTGCATACGTGAATTAAAACTCCCAAACGCCCACCTCCATTTCTTCAGAAAAATTGAGGAGGACGTTTAAGCTTCGCGTTAAGGGTATGACGCGATAGCGTATTAGATTAATTCCCATATATGCAGAAGGTCATTCTATACTTTCCATTTATAGATCCCCGGCAGTACCCCTTCTGGCGCAGTGGTGCAGCGGTTAAGCGACGCGCCATTGTCCTGCGATGGAAGGTGCTGCCGCCGGTTGTGCTTGTGCGGTTCGCACGAACAACGCCTTTCTCAACAAGTTGGTTGGCCTTTCTGGCGTGTCTGCTGCGAAAATCGAGAAGCCAAACTTCCTCTGAACCTATACATATCTCCAAAAATTGTGAAGGCATGGACTGCGCTATTCTGAAATCCATTGAAAGCTGATGGTGTTTCCTCACATCGTTGCGGCGGCGGATAACTGCCATTTGAACAGTCCTGATGACGTTATCTTAACCTCACACTCCGCGCACGGCTTACAAAAATATGCAGTAATACGTGTAACCGCAGATTATATGTCACCTGAAAATGAAAGCAAGTTCATTTTAATTTACAACAGACGGAAAATTGCCGCCGCGGTGGCTCAGTGGTTATGGTGTTCGGCTGCTGACCCGAAAGACGCGGGTTCGATCCCGGCCGTGGCGGCTGAATTTCGATGGAGGCGAAATTCAAGAGTCCCCGTGTACTGTGCGATGTCAGTGCGATGTCAGTGAATCCCAGGGGGTGGAAAATACTGGAGGCCTACCCTACGGCGTCCCTCACAGCCTGAGTCGCTTTGAGACGTTAAACAACCATAAACTACAAAGGTCGGAGGACACCGAAACCAGGAAAAAGCTAAATTACCATGGGGCCTAGACGCGCAGCCATGTAATACGGGGTACGTGCGCAGGCCGCGCAGGGAAGCGCAAATTATAACATTCAGTTCATTAATGCATTCTGGCAAAGCAATAAAGCCTTTTCGGAATTTCCGTGTCCGGCAAACCCTTTCGGACATTTGCATACTTCCCTTCGACTACGAATCCGCCCAGTCATGCACAAGCTACTACGGCTGTTTGTGTTGAATCAGAGGCATTTCAGGGGCAGGAGCAGACCTGCGTAGCGTCATTACTGTGTTAATTATTTAATGAAGCAACTAGCCCTGGTTACACTCGCACTACGCGCAGGATAACCGGCTGTAGTTTTTTTTTTTTTTTCATACCGAAAACCTCTCATATTCGAGAGTTCGAAGGAAAACCGTCTGGTCAGACAGGGCGATTCGATGAACTGAATAAGGAGTCACCGACCATAGCAGACACGCCTTTTCTTTTTCACTAGGTCAGTGACTGCTTCTCCAGTTCGTAGAAAACATCTTGTGGATACATTATTTACGCGTCAAGAACCTAGTGCGTTGCCACTCCTTCCCTCTGCACTATCGTTGACCCGTCAGCAAGGGTCTGTGCGCTCTAAAGTGGGTCACGTAGTCTCGGGGCGATTCAGGCAGTCTGGCACTAATCCCCTATCGCAAGACGGAGGAGACTGTGTCGTTGGCCCCAGGTTGCTCGCCAAGCTCCTCTGGGTAGGAATGCGATACGCGGACGCTTCTTTGATGTCTTTGCACATTTCTGTGCAACTACCGCACTACGGCAATGACCCTGCTCTGAGTTGGCTTGAATGCGGTGTGCAGCTCAAAAAAGAATTTTAACCCAATAAAAGTCATTTATGGAGTGTCCGCTACACCGGAGTACCACAAGCCGCGAAACAAAAGAAATCAATCGTACCGACGTCGTATATTTTTTTTTTATATGAAAGGTGGAATAAAAATAAACCGCCTTATCTCATCAAACCAGAGACAATAAAAGTTAGGAGGAGGCTTAAACTTCGCCTGAAAAGTAGTCGTGAATGCGCCTTCTCCTCCTTTTTCCTCCTATTATTCCTTTTCTCTCTCATTTCTCACGAATTACCAAGCCAAAATCACATTACCGATCACAGTCATCAATTACAATCACAGTCAGCGATCACATTACCGATTACCATTCACCAATCACGATTATCAGTTACCAATCACTAATCACAAGTCGCTATCTAGGTTACACTGCACGATGTACTACGTCACTACGTACTCATACACATCGTTTGTTGCAGTACAGTGAAGCACCATAACACCACCTTTTCATTCCGCGCAATTTATAACGCCTAACTAACATATTTATATTTTTTATAATTGTATAAGTACACAACCCAAACGCACATTACTAATAACTCATACAAACCACAATGCTTTCACTAGGACCCCTCTAACACGACTAAACCAAAGACCCTTCTTGGCCTTCGCGTTATGTACCCGCCCGGCACGCGGAAGGCCTTGGTACGGACCCCCATGCCTAGGAATTCCCAATGCAATTTCAAGAATTTTGGGATTTTTTTTCCCACTGACGCAGGACGACGGGCGACGCTGGGTTTTCAGCAGAACGAGCTCCTTACGCTATCTCGTGAGAGTAGCAGATTTCTCATCAAATCCGATGTTGGATTCGATGCTTCCCGGAAAGGCCTTCAACAGACTTCTCCCTGGTATGCACTTTCTTGTGCTGAGTTCTGTGTTGCGTTCTGCTTTCCGGTTCCTGCCAGTCCTCACAAGATCTTCAGAAACAAAATAAAAACTACTACAGTCCATCTTCGGGATAACAAAACGGTTATAACGAAATAAGGGATATCACGAAGGTATATCGATTGCCGCTGGACGCCCCCCATAGATGATCACGCATGTGATATCTCTACGACGGCATATAATGAGCCTCCACACTAGCCATTTCGCGCTGAGCAGTTTAGGTATGTTTCCGCAGCATGGTCGCATGTAACGTTACAGCTACTTGGCTGTGCGCTTGGTGTGCTTGACGGTATCGAGGTCTCAGTGGTTTCACTGGGGCCGAAAGGGGAATTGGTATCAAACCGAAACGAAAACGAAAATTAACCAGAAGACGGACTTTATCAAAGCCTTCGGCCAGGCGTTCTGCTTTTTCACAGGACGCACATGCCATGCAAAGAAGTAAGAAGTGTTATAGACGCTTGCGTAATGGCTGTGCGGCAAAGCCTACCAAAACGGGCACTCCCGACGAAATTGTGGTGCCTCGGTGTAGCGCAAAATAGTGGTTTTTGAGGAAAAAATGAAATGGCGTAGTAACTCTCACTTCTCGGCGGACACCTGAACTGCGCCGTAAGAGGGAAGGGAGGAAGGTAGGAGTGAAAGAAGAAAGAGAGAAAGAGGTGCCGTAGTGGAGGTCTCCGGAATAATTTGCACCACCTGGGGGTCTTTAACGTGCACTGACATCGCACAGCACACGGGCGCCTCTTGTGTTTCGCCGCCATCGAAACGCGGCCTCCGAAGTCTAGTTCGATCCCGGGTGAGTATCGAGGCGCCCTACAAATATTTAGATATTGGTTTTTAGGAATTGAAAGGAACATTACTGTCTCGCATACCTCGGCGGACACCTGAACTGCGCCGTAAGAGGGAAGGGAGGAAGGTAGGAGTGAAAGAAGAAAGAGAGAAAGAGGTGCCGTAGTGGAGGGCTCAAGGAGGAGCAGGAGGAAAAACGTTTATTGAAACCACAAGAGAAAATTGCTCTTGAGCTTGGCAAGCGGTTTCTTCATTCCAAGACTCCACTGGCCTTGGCCACTAGGCGAACTTTCTGATCAAATTCTTGCTGACTTTCTAGAGTATCGCCGGTCGGCTGTACCTCCCGCCACTCAGATGCACATTGATTGTGTCCTCTGACTTGTATGACCGTCCTTGTGGTGGTTTATGCATGAGGTATATTTTTCTTTACGCTTTCCGGCAGTCCGCTCTTCAACGGAGTTTTTTTGCCTCGAAAACGTCTTTACTATGACTTGATTTCGATGATTTTCCCTCCTCCTATATACTTACCGTTCAATATACTGGATCGTCGGGGCATGATGTACTTGCACGGGTGCAAAAAATGTTAATTTCACCGTGCACGGAGTGTTCCTTCAGCAAGCTACATACGGAATCATTGCCTGTGAAGTCGTGGCTTCAAAAAAACGGCATTTTTGGGTCGTCGGTGAACAGGCGCCTCTGTGATGCTCTTGGAACAATTGAACATTGATTCATCAATACTAAAAACGTAATTCTGTTGTGGGATGTCTTTCAACTGATTTTGAACCGCGGTGGCTCAGTGGTTAAGGCGCTCGTCTAACTAAAACTGTAAATAGTTAACTAAAAGCACTGTAAATAGTTAACTAAAAGCACTGTAAATAGTTCATGTAAATAGGACATAATTTAAATCTAATAAATGCCGTGTTCTGAACAAAAATGTCTTCGTGACTCAGGAGTATCCTGTCTGAATCGCAACCTAAGGGCTGAGGAATAGATTCCCGACTCGTTACCCCAGTCTTCGCTTCAGAAAAATCGGTTGCTTTACATACATGTACAAATGACGTTCGAATCATGGTGCGACCTTCTAATCACCAGTTTTCTAATGTTTTAATCACTTTGCATTCTACAGCTCCACGAGTGACGTCACAATCTTCTTGCCAATCCGGCTTTTCCGCAGCCGCACACAATGGCGACGACGCCAGCTACACCGAGTTCTCCACTCAACGGGACCCTTGAAGTTATCGCGTTGAAATGCGGTTCATGCTGGAGTTTAAGCGTCACAGTGACTGATGCGCGATGCCATTGATGATACAATATCAAACTAGCTGACGGGGAGGCCGACAATAACATAACAAAGGGGGGATGTGGTTTTAGAGGTAGGCACATGTCCAGCCTTTTTGGACAAAAAATTTGGACATTGAAACATTTTAAGGTACTGTTGTGTGAATATTGAAGGTAACTGTACATTCTTCTGATATGTAGCAAAATCTTTCTTTTAGAGTGTTTCCATAGATCGCATCGAGCAGTTAAGACTGCCATAGAAAACCAACAGGCAACGCCTTTAACGATATCAAAAACGTTAATAGCAAAATAAATGCAAGCCTTGCATTGGGAGATCAAGAGATATATTGATTCTTATAGCGAAATTTTACAATATATGAAAAAAATTGGTCTCATAAACTTTCCTGTTGAAAAATGTTTTTGTTCAGAAATGCTGCTAATGTCTAACGGGGGCGAAGAACCAGCGTTTTGCAGCTTCGTTGGCGTTCATCCGCGTGTTCCTCAATGTAGACGGGCTCAATAAAAATTTACAAAAAATGACTGACAATTATTTTGATTGATGCGGCGGGGTCTGTGCTACCTCCCACTTGCTTCCTCTGGTTTCCTCCTCTCCACTGACAGTCTCCTGTGTCGCAACGACACAGCTGTAGGAGACTATGTCGTTGCCCTCAGGTTGCTCGCTAAGCTTCTCTGGGTAGGAATGCGATATGCGAACACTTCGTTTATGCCTCCGCACATTTTGTGCAACGAACGCACTGCGGACATAATCCTGCTCCGAGTTGGAATGAATGTGATGTTCAGCTCAGAAAATTATTTTACATATACAGGGTCTGTTGTGAAAGTAGTAGGACTGGTTTTTTCCTGGGCGAACGGGCGGACGAGAGGTGGTCTGCGCGTGCAGGATCGTTGAAGGGGGATGTTGGGAATGCTGTGGAAAATCGGCAGTCCGCTCTCGGCCGTTAAAAAGAGGAGGTCGCTTGTACTGTGAACCCCTGTCGAAACGTCTCGTCACGCATAATCGTCGAGCGTTTACTGCATCAGCGATACGCGATCAAATTTTGAGTAAATCTTGGTAAAACGGGCAAAGAGACTCACAACATGATTAAGGAGGCCTACGGTGACGCTTCCATAGGTTTATCAGGTGTTTTTTGAGTGGCACAAGCTGTTCCCAGAAGGTAAGGAAAGAGTGGAGGAAGACGACCGCTCCAGACGCCCTTCGACCAGCAAGACCAACGAAAATGTGTAGCGAGTGAAACATTTACTTAACAATGATCGTAGAATGAGTATCAGAATGATTGCTGATGACTTGGGCGTTCCTCAAACCCAAGTTTTTGAGATCCTGACAGAAAACTTACCCATGAGGAAAGCGTGCGCGAAGTTGGTGTCGGGAGTGTTGTCAGAGGAGGAAAAGGCCAACCGGTGGATCTTCTTCATCATGTGAATGAGGACCCCGATTTTTTGCCCAGCACAAAGCGGGAACGCTGCCTCAGCCCCCTACAGTCTCGACTTGGCCCCGCCAGACTTTTTTCTATTCCCGAGAATAAAATCGACGCTCAAGGGGAAACATCACGGATCGGTAGAGGTGGTTCAACAGGCCGTGACGAGGGAGCTGAACAGCATTCCGGTCCAGGCGTTCCTGGAGGCGTACGAAAACTGTGAAACTCATTGGCAGCAGCGTGTAGGTGCGGAAGGGTGCTACCTTGAAAAATTGTAATCGTTCGTACTATTCTCTTGAATAAATTTTGTTTAAAAAAATGAGTCCTACTACTTTCAGAACAGACCATGTATATAAGGAGCCCACTTCACCCGAGTATCACAGGCTGCGAAACCGAATAAATTAATCGCACCGGCGTCAAATACTTTTTATATAAACGACGGAATAAAAAGCAGTCGCCGTATCTCATCAAACCTGGGACAATAAAAAGATTTATCATTTTAGGACAATGTTAGATTCGATGCTTTCCGGAATGGCTTTTTGCGTATTCATGCCCGAAAATTAGGAACACAGGCATTTTTCAGTGGGAAAGAGTTTATGAACACAATTTTTTCATATATTGTAAGATTTCACTATAACTATCTATATATCTGCACATCTCCGGTCCACAGGCTTCCATTTTTTTGCTATGAGCGTTTTTGCGACCGTCAAAAGCGTTCCCCATTGAGTTTCAATCACGTCTTAGCTGCTCCATGCGAGCGATGGAAAAACTTTAAAGGAAAGATTTTTGCTGCATGTCGCAAGAATGTACCATTACCTTCAATATTCATATAACAGTGTTCTACAGTTTTCCAATTTTCAAAAAAAAATTTCAATAAATGTTGCACATACTTCTGGATATTCCTTTTACTGTGCTAAGTTCTTCATTGCGTTCTGCCTTCTCGGTTCCAGCCAGCCCTCATAACAGCTTCAAAAATAAAACTATTGCACTGCCCAACCTCGCTATAACAAAACCATTTATAACAATGCAGTGGATATCACAGAGGAATCGAATTTATTTATTTATTTATTGAATCAATATCCATCCATCTTTGAATTAATATCTATCTACCAATCACTGCCTAAGATAAAGAAAACACCAAGACAAATGTACAGGCGCGGACAAAAGTAAACGGAGCACGCAAGTGTCTTCGAATATTTTTTACGAGTCACGTAATTGAAATTTCCAGCAGTGGTGCGCGCATGCTGGTAGCGGAGGTTGGGGGGCTTTCTTGTAGACAAACAACGCTTCTTCATTACCAATGGAGAAAGCGTGATTGCACTTTGAATGGAATAGCGTGCTCCGTTTACTTATGGCCGCGCCTGTACCTAATGGAATAGTAAGTGAAACACTTTCTTCTGTGTCATGGATGATATTTCGATGTGTGTGCGTAGAAAATCTGTAAACAATTTTTTTTTTTTTCAGATTTGCTCTTCTATTCTCTCTCATATGCAGAAGCATGCACACAGTTCTCAAGGTTTTCCATTTGTTTTGTTTTGTGCGCTTGCATACATATTACTTGTGCGATGTACTGTACTGCAAAAGTGTGAAGCCGCCGCGGTGGCTCAGTGGTTATGGTGCTCGGCTGCTGACCCGAAAGCCTGGCCGTAGCGTCAAATTACGATGGGGGCGAAATTCTAGAAGCCCGTGTACTGTGCGATGTCAGAGCACGTTGAAGAACCCCAGGTGGTCGAAATTTCCGGAGCACTTCACTACGGCGTCTCTCATAGCCTGAGTCGCTTTGAGACGTTAAATCCCATAAACCAAACCTAACCATACTGCAAATGTGTTCAGATATGCCTATAGTGGTTGCCACTGCTGTCAAGGGTAGGATGGCCTTGTCAGGCGAATATGCCTTTAGTCTTCTCAAACAGGACAAATTTTGTTTATTTTTTGCCCCAAATAAACTCTTCTACTACTGCTACAGATGAATAACGATTACCGTTCTGAACTCCGATAGAAGCCCACGTATGTGATACCTCGTTTTCAGGAAGAAAAATTTTTCTACAACGCGATATAAAGAGCCTCCAATGAACCACTCCGGCCATATTGCGCTGAGGAGTTGTGGTTGAAAATGAAAGGCAAAAACGAAACCTAAACGAAAACGACAAACTGACCACAACGTGACCATTATCGGAACCTTCGGTCTGGCGTACGCATTTTTCACTAGACACGTCTGTCATGCGAAGAAGTGTTATGACCCGCTTGCGTACGAGCTGTGCGGAGAAGCCAACTAAAACGGTTACTTGCGACTGGATTGCGGCACCTCGAATCATCGATGCAGCATAAATGAACGCTGCATGGAGGCACCCTAGACGAATTCGCCGCGGCGCGCCCTCTTATACGGGGACCTGTATCAATTCCAGCGCCAGGAAAACAGAGCTAAATACAACAATAAGAATAGCTCTACAACATTATTCTTCTACGACCAGTTGTCTAAGCTCTGACGCCCATACCCGCCGCGGTGGCTCAGAGGTTACGGCGCTCGGCTGCTGAGCCGGAATGCCCGGGTTCAAATAAGGTAATCTATGGGGTATTGTTTAAACCCGGACGCGGGGGTCGTGTTTGGATGGAAGCGAAACTCAAAAGGCACCCATGCACTGTGCGAAGTCAGTGCACGTTAAACATTTCCAGGTGGTAGAAATTACTCCGGAGCCCTCCACTACGGCAGCTCCTTCTTTTTTCACTTCCACCTGACTTCACGCATGGAATGAAAGTGATTAAAACACGGCGTGTAATGCGATTTAAAGGTCGCCACACGTCTCAAATGCTTTAAATTTATAATGTAATTCATTTGAGTTTAGGAGAAATTAAGAATTTCAGGTGGGCTTCGAAACAACGACCCTTCGGTCGCGGACCAGACAAGCTACCGACAAGGCCACGCAAGGGACGCTTTCACGACTTGGGAACAGGCTGGAGTTTATATGTATGTCGTGAGGTCTTTCACGTAAAGTTGGTTTTCGGTTTATGGTATTTAAACGTCCAAATGCCGCACAAGCTATGAGGGGCGCCGTTGTATAGGCTCCGAATCATTCCGACTACCTGGCATTCTTTAACGTTCACTGACAACGAACAGTGCAGGGGGCAGCTAGTATTTTGCCACCATCAAAATGTGGACACCGCGGCTGGGATCGAACCCGCGTCTTTCGGGTCAGCAGCCGAGCACCGTAACCACTGAGCCACCGCGGCCACCCTTTCACGTAAAGTGTTATCTCGCGTGATCTGCATGTTAATGAGTATGTGTGTAATTAGAGGCCACCACAAGCCGCTATCGCGTCGCACCCTTAAGGCGGAGCTTAAGGGTGCGACGTATCCAGCATCCAGCATTATTTTTCGTTAGTGTTTGTTGTTGTTTTGCATTGTCACACTTTTTACTGTATTGCCCCTCCTGCTAGGGCCAGTTTATTGGCCTGCAGTATCAATCAATAAATAAATAGTACCTCCTAATTTTTCTCACTTTTCGCGAACAAGGCTGCATTAATAAAAATATAATGTGCTTAAGCATGCTAAGCAGAAAACAGTTGACGTTGTGTTGCTATGAGCCGTCCGCACTTACAACTGTCCTAAATGGCATGTTAAGTGCATGCATTCTTGAGGAAAAAAAAAGGCCGGCAAAGAATTTCTTGAGCTAACGTCAATAGTATGCGCCGAAGACGACAGCTGTCAGCTTTTGCAGAATTCAATTAATTTTGTTTTCACTCCCATCTGGCTTCTTGTTACGGCCACTATGTTGCTGTGAACCGCTTGGAAGGATTTGGCTGTTAAGGCCCTTATATACGCGCTGTATGGCAATCTGAATAAACAGACCAAAAGCACAACATAAAGTTTCTGTCGTCGCGACAAATTTTCTGTAGTGTTTTCGACCTAAAACTTGTAGTATCAACAGAACTTTATGTAGTTACTGCAAAAAAGTACTACTGAACTGCTGGCGCTACAGAAAAGTACTAAAGAAATATACTACAAAACAGCCGAAAAGTCTGTTGTTACGTCAGAACCACTAAAGATTTTCTCATATTTTTGACAGGTGTGTAGTTTTTTTTTTTTTCAGCTGAGTTTTTTCCCTCTCGCACTTACTTCTAAAGATACAACTTCAACTAGCCCGGCAGCATGCTCTCCCGAACTAATTAAGGAAGCATGCGCTCCACACCATCACCAACTTTAATCACTGATCCCCTATTTTGCTCTAGCTGACGCATTCATATTTTCTTTGTTTCCTCGCGCAGTATCAAAAGGAAGCTATTTATTTAAAACAGTTTATCGAATCACTAATTGCATCGAGTGTCTGTTCCCGACACCCCCCTCCCCGCCCCGACACACACACACGCATCGAGGGTGGGGGGTGTTTCGGTGTGTTCAGTACATTATATTTAGAACAAACTGTGCAGTTTATCACAGTACGTTTGATAGTTTATGAATCAATGTGCGAAAATGTGCTTAAACGAGCTGTACGCCTGGTCAGATAACATGACCGCAGAAGCGGTGGTTCAAATTTTATCGTTTTTTATAAAGTAAAAACCCAATGAGTATGCTAAGAAGCATTTTCTTGACTAATACTATTCGATGCTGTACTTCACTTGTTCATTATCCTTCTCGTCTCTAAAACCACTTACTAGGTCTATAAAGTTCGTAGTATGTATAATTGAGAACAAATAAATGCATAAATAACCGAGCGAAGCGCAGAAGTAAGATATTCCTGCTGAGTAAGCCTCGCATGTTCTCACCGTGTACGTGATGGGGCCGCTGTTCCACTGTACTGAGGCACTACGCCCTGCTTCTCTGATCAACAACAGACGCTGTGTTATCCGCCGATCGAAAAGGAACGCCCTTGCACTCTACACGCTTCCAGAACAGGTGCAACTACGAACTGAGGTACGGACGCTGTCAGTCTGTACCTCTACAGCAAAGGAGGGTTCTCTGAAAGCTGCGGCACAGGATGCGTACCCTGGAAATAGTGCGCGCGTGCAAGCGTGTGAATGTACTTAGTGACGAGACAGCTGGGTCATTCTCCTTCGTCACACTGTTCCTTTGTATTTTAACTCGATAGCGTTAAGGCTCCCGTTCTGCGGAAAATCCACCGTGGTCGTTGTGAGTGAGAAATCATGTGGCCCACCTTCCACCTAGGTCACGTGACGTGACGTCATCACAACGTCCCTACCGTCACAAGTGGTTACCTGGCCACCGGATTGTGAGCAACCAGAAACGCGGGAGGGGGCAGACAAAGTAAGGTATAGAATGAACAAATCTGCATACATGGGCATGTAGGCAGAACCTACAGGCGGCAGAGAAGTACTGCTGCGGGAGAAATACCTAAAGCTGTCGCATGGTACTGTTAAGGGTTAGGTAGGTTATGTGTCGTCCAGGTTTATTTTTTTTTGTAGCGAAAGCTACATTGGCCACGAACTTGCGATTTCGCTGTGGAGGTGCTCCGAGGAGGCACAGAGACCTACCTTGAGCCGTTGCCTAGCAACCGCCGCAGCTGGTGGACGCCGCGCGCTCGCCGCGCCATCTGGCATGACGTCACACCGCGCGCCTCGTCGCGGAGCCGCCGTTTGGTATGACGTCACACCGCTTGCCTCGTCATTGCGCTCGCTTTCGCTACGCATATCCTGGCATAGCCGAGCTAAGCCACTGCCAGTTTTTTTTTAATCTCGCCGGATGAGGTTCCATTAAAATGAAGACTGACAGCGGTGACGATGTTAGGGCCTCCATGGGTGAGTTACTAAGTCTGCCTGGCTGTGCTGACTGAGAGCGTCGCGTGCAATCCACTCAGCATGAATTCGGTGAGAGATCCGAGCCGCGAGACGGAGAATGATGCGAGCGGCACGCCGAAGTGGACTACTGACTCGAACGGCGCGTTGACGCGAGTCGCCTGGCGCGCTAGCGGGAGCCGAGGATGATATAGTCTGGTCATTCTACTCCAATCACTCGAAAGCGCACCGCAGTTCGCGCATGATACCCCCCGACTTCTTCCAAAAAATTTTTGTAGATGTGTGTTATACTTTCAAAAGCAGTTCTCCATAACTATTACTGAAAAACAAAAATTTACGGTCACATGAAAGTCCTTCGAATTTTACGGATTAGTGCTAAAATAGGTGCCATTTGGAAATGAATAAAAATTCTTTTTCGTTTCGGGTCCCATTTTCTTCTAAACAATGCATCGACCTCGGGCTTTCGTATCGGACAGCAAGGAAATTTGTGTGTTCGCGGAAATCAAAATGGCGCAGTAATTATCTCACATTGAAAAAAAGAAATTTGAAAATTGATTTTTCAGGCTGGAAATGGCGCAGTAACTGCCTCGCATATCTCGGTGGACACCTGAACCGCGACGTAAGGGAAGGGATACAGGAGGGAGTGAAAGGAAAGGAAGGAGGAAGAACGGAAGAAAAAATGGCCTGGCTTAGCTTATGGTTAAGCCTAGGACGCGAAGCATAGTTTTGCGGTCTGGCGAGCCGCCCTCTCCCTGGCCGACATCTCGCTGCTCAACTGACTCAACGAGTGCGTCGCCTTTTGCGTGACGTCAGTATCTCCCAGCGGTAGCAGCGGGAGTTAGGCCGCCGGCGGAGGCTGCGCGTCCGCAAGCGAGCGCACGAGGCCCCAGCTTTCACAGCTGTTGTGACGTCATATCACGTGGTGCGCCGATGAAGGTGAAGTGGTAGCTACGTGGCCGTGCGCGGCGCAGCAAGGAAGAGCTCGGTTGTGCGAGTAATATGCTTCGCATAAGAGGTGCCGTAGTGGTCTCCTGAATAACTTCGACCACCTGGGGATCCTTAACGTGCGCTGACATCGCACTGCACACGGGCGCCTTTTGTGCTCCGCCTCCATCGAAACGCGGTCGACATCCAACCCTGGTACTACTGCTCGGTAGACGAGCGCCCCACTTAGCTACCTCGGCGTTAAAAGTTGGTTTTGTGGAAATGAAAGCCGCAGTAACCGTCTCACTTTTCGGTGGGCAGCTCAACCACGCCGTTAGGTTGGGAGTGAAAGACAGAGAGAAAAAGTTGCCGTAGTGGAAGGTTCCAGAATTATTTCGACCAACCGGTTATGTTTAACGCGCACTCGCATCGCACAGCACGCGGGAGCTTTTCAGTTTGGACTCTCGAAAACCTTGCGCGGCGCAGCACCCAACATTTATTTCTATTTAAATGTCCTGTATTTGCACACAGTGCATATAGCCGCCCTACCCCTATCCTTTCTTCTATCGCTCCCCACTTTCTTTCCCTCTCCCTGTCCTTTTATTCCCGCTAGCTGCAGCTCAGGTACTCCAGGTTTCGATGGCAGATGCCACGGCCAGCAACATATTTGCCTTCCACCGTTAGTGTTTTTTTTTTATTACCGATAAAGAGCCGCTAACAACAACATCGAAATGCAGCCGCCGCGGCCGGGTTAATACCCAGAAAAACATCATGGCACCTCTTCCTTTTTTCCTTCTTTCACTCCCTCCTTTATCCTTTCCCTTACGGTTAGATTCTGCATGGTGTCCACCGAGATATGTGAGAAAATTACTGTGCCATTTCCTTCACTCAAAAAACCAATTAAAATAAAATTGGCTGCTGTTCAATCCTGCTGAATCTAGTAAGACGATCGAAAGCACGGCTACGCCTGCTCTTTGCCAGGCAGCCACTTTTTATTAAGGCGAAAGCATTGGTTTGGTTTATTGGGGTTTAATGTCCCAAAGAAACTCAGGCTATGAGAGACGCCGTAGTGAAGGGCTGCGGAAATTTCGAACATCTAGGGTTCTTTAACGTGCACTGACATCGCACAGCACACGGGCCTCTAGAATTTGGTTGGTTTATGGTTTATGGGGTTTAACGTCCCAAAGCGACTAAGACTATGAGAGACGCCGTAGTGGAGGGCTCCGGAAATTTCGACCACCTGGGGTTCTTTAACGTGCACTGACATCGCACAGTACACGGGCCTCGAATTTCTCCTCCAAAGAAATTCAACCGCCGCGGCCGGGATCGAACCCGCGTCTTTCGGGTCAGCAGCCGAGCACCATAACCACTGAGCCACCCCTAGAATTTCGCCTCCATCGAAATTACACCACCGCTGCCGGGATCGAACCCGCGTCTTTCGGGTCGAGGGTTCGATCCCGGCCTTAGTCGCTTTGGGACGTTAAACCCCTTAAACCAAACCAATGCTTTCGCCTTAATAAAAAGTGGCTGTCTGGCAAACAGCAGGCGTAGCCGTGCTTTCGATCGTCTTACTAGATTCAGCAGGATTGAACAGCAGCCAATTTTCTTTTAATTGGTTTTTGAAAGGAAATGACACAGTAATTGTCTCACATATCTACTTGAACACCTGAATCTAACCGTAAGGGAAAGGATAAAGGAGGGAGTATTAGAAGGCTATGTTGACGCTGTAGGTGCCCGCAAAATGTATCGCCGGAATTTGGTCCCCTGTGACGTCGACTGATGACGTCTGAGACTTTGAAGAGAATTTTATTGAACCGCTGTCTGAAAAGGGACAACCGACCCTCGGTTGTACAAAGTTATAGTGCAGCGACTGGTGTCGCCCGAAACACAAAGATACAGAACCGCGACTATTGTCGCCCGACACACAGAAATGTTGCAGAACGGCGACCAGGGGCATAGCCAGGAAAGGGGGAGCGGTGGGGGGTTATGGAGCTTCAGCCCCCCCCCCTCCCCCCCCCCCCTCTTCCGAATTTTTTTCGAACTGTCACGCACCGCTGACAAAAACAACCACCGGCGCCGGAGCAAGCATCAGTTAGCATCATGATCAAAATTACCATGAGAAATACGTGCCCCTGTACCCCGAAAGAAGCAGAGGAAGTAGCTATAGCAATAGCCATTGCGCAAATCAATGCGTCTTATATACTTAGCGACTCCAAAACAGCCATTCTTAACTTCTCCCGCGGACGCGTCCATCCCCCCGCGTGGCGGCAGATATTGCGAATGTAGGCCCTAAATTCCGATAGGCGTATTGAGCTCGTGTGGGTGCCGGCTCACTCTGGCAGTTTTTTGGCCGCTAGGGGGCCCGAGTGAGCGGACGCGTTTATTATCGGCTCCGCCAATTTCTGGTTCCTGTGCCCAGCTAAGTCCTTTGTAGAACCCACCAAGGCCCTCAACGGATCCTGGAAGGTTCACGGACCCCAATCGCTACCATCTTTTGGACGTGCCCAAGGACCTCGGTGAGCTACCTGTTGAATATGTCTCTGGCAGCCACGCCGCTGCGCTAAGCCTCGCCTCATCGAGGCGAGCCTCGCCGGCGCGCCGCGTTCCTCACTCCCCAACAGCCATGGAGGAGCCCGTGAATGGAGAGACCTTGAACCCATTGGACTGCCACCCTGGTGAGTGGAAAACTGTGCTCCATGCATACCGTAATCGGACCACGGATTCGAATTCGCCCCCAAAACACCCGGTATCGGCCACCGTTCAACCTAAACCAAGCGCCAGCAACGCCGGTGCGCCACCGGACGCTGCATCTGGGAACACCCGAAGCGCGTTCAAGGAGACGCCACAGCTCCTACGCATGACGCGCGCCGTCGTCCATAGAAGCAAGCAACTCGCCGCACTGCCGGCGGGTACCATCAGAGTCGTCTTTCGCCCGCGAGGCGGCCTCTCCCTGGAGAAGATCCCGGCTCCCAGTATCCTGCAGGCACTTCACTCGACGCTCAGCTGCTCAGTGATTGGCGAGTTGCACATAAGAATCCACCCAACTAACAACACCTTCACAGTGGCGACGGTGGCGGAGGCAACAGCTCTTGCATTGGTGAAAATTCAGCAAATTACCTTAGATGGACTACAATACCCGGTAGCCGCGTACATCGCGGCCCCTCCAGCGGCAGTCAAGGGCGTCATTTCCCGGGCCTACTGGAACGAGACACCAGAACAAATCCTAACTGACTTACAGTACAGAAACCCGGACGCTAACATTATAGCGGCCCGACGCATGGGTAAAACAACGTCCATCTTAATAACTTTTGCCTCAGGTCCCGTGCCTCACACAATTAAATATATGTGTGTGGTACACCGCTTCACCAAATACAAGGGAAGCCCCGATGCCTGCACAAACTGCAGGAAACCTGGACACAGGTACGACGTGTGCCCTCTCCCGAAGGCTGGACTCTGCCCGCGGTGTGGCGAGAAGCACACCCCTCAAGAGACCCCATGCACGCCAAGCTGCATTCTTTGTGGTGGTTCCCACCTTACCGGTACCGGCTCGTGCAAAGCCAGGACCCCTCCACCTCGTAGACAGACCGCGCCGAAACCCAAGCAACCAGTGCCCACGCCAAAGGACTTTCCACCGCTAGTGCCTCATCAGGATCGCCAGCGAGCCTGGACCAAACCCACCAGTACACCCCAAACCTCACAGCGGGAGGAAGAGATAGCTCTCCTGCGGGAAGAGGTAAGGCATCTTAGGGCAGCCATTAATTCCATCCCTCCTACCGTTTCTCCACCCACTCCTTCACCAACACCCCAAACCTCTTCACCTACACCCCAACCCTCCACACCCCCTCCACAAAAGAAACGCAGACCAAAAGACATTCCAGACATGGATTCTAAATTACAAAACTTTTCCCAACAGCTCGAAGCCAGTATTCTGGCTCAGACTCAAAATTACATTGAAGCCGCCATCACTAAGCTTACAGAAACTATCATCAGTCAGGTAACCTCTGCTATTCTACAACAAATTCCACAAATAATTGCTGGAATGTCTTCACATATCCCAGCTAGCAACCCCATAGCTGCTCCCATCCTCCGCCCCCTCCCCCCCCCACCCTCCAGCATGGCCCAGTTGACGGGCAATAATCTCCAATTAAGCATCCTACAATGGAACTGCAGGGGGTTTCGTCGCAAACGAGACCCCCTGCAGCAGCTCCTCTCTGCTTCCTCCACACCCCCTGATATAGTAGCACTTCAGGATGCTGGCACACATTTATCGCTGCCAGGATACGCTCTGGTACCCTCCGACACCACTCCAAACCCCAGGCTTACCACGTATCTCCAACATTTCCTACCATACACTTGTCATGTACTAACCTCGCCGGTAGCTCACACATTCCTAGAATTAATCCCCTCCACTCACAGATCTCAACCCCTCTTCATCCTCAACTGTTACCTCCTTCCGAGGCAACCGGTCTCAGATTTAATCTCTCTAATTAAAGCCGCCTCCAACGCTGCAAAAAAGGACCCCCTCATTATATTAGGGGATTTCAACTGCGCAAATGCAGACTGGGGGTACACACGCACTAACAAGAGAGGAGCGGAATTGCGCAACACCCTTCAGATGCACGGCCTGTCCATATATAATGATCTGAGCACACCTACAAGAATCGGTAATAGTGTCACTGCCGACACAAGCCCAGATCTTACTTTTGGTCGCAACCTTCCCACACCGGTGTGGACAAACTCAAATGAGGCCCTGGGCAGTGATCATTATATCATAACTATACAGCTCGATTTCGCCAAAAAAGCTAAAAACTACCGTGTCAGGATTACCAGCTGGGATAATCTTCGGAAGCACAGAGAGGCCAAAACATTAGAATCCCCCTTTAACCTCCACACATGGATGACAGAGCTGAAACAGGATGTCCAGGCATTCACGCAAACATTAGACGCCACCCCCGAGACTCCCGTTGCAGACAGTCGCTTAGCACACCTACTCCAAGCTCAAAACAGTATCCTCACACGCTGGAAAACCCAGAAGCAAAATCGGAAACTTAAGCTAAAATTAGCGCAACTACAGAAACAAATAGAAGAACACAGTGCCGCACTCAGTAAATCTAACTGGCACCAATTATGTGACGGATTACGAGGTAATCTCTCCTCCACCAGGGCCTGGCATCTTTTGCGACATATGATAGACCCCACTCAAGCTAAAAAGCAAACTCGGCTCATACTAAAAAGACTTACCCATAAAAATCGTCAAAATCATCAAGAACTGTTACGCCAACTCCAATCAACTTATACCACTGTGGGCCAAGCTGTATCATATCCCGACTATGTGGGCCCCGATCAACCCTCCCTCGACGCCCCCATTATGGAGATTGAAGTCAGAGCAGCCCTTATCAAGCTCCGAAACTCAACCCCTGGGGAGGACCAAATCAGAAATGTCATGCTCAGAAATCTAGATGACCGTTCAATTTCCCTTCTCACCGACTACTTCAATGAGTGCTGGGAAATGGGGGCGCTACCTGCTGAATGGAAGCACGGGAAAATAATTTTCATTCCTAAACCAAACAAGCCCATTAACGCCCAAAACCTCCGTCCCATTTCGCTGACTTCGTGCTTGGGCAAACTGTTTGAGCATGTCATCCTCACCCGTCTCACGCAACACATGGAATCCCATGGGCTATATCCATATACTATGGTAGGATTTCGATCCCACCTCTCGGCACAGGACGCCCTACTGCAGATTTCACACGCTATCCTCAATGACATGTTACATCACACCAGAGCAATCCTGGCAGTCGACCTCACCAAAGCATTCGACAAAGTTACGCACAGCGCCATCCTGCAGGGCATCCAAAAGCTGCAGTTGGGGCCTAAGACCTACAACTATATCCGGGCCTTCTTAAACGGTCGCACAGCCTCACTGCATATAGATGATATACAGACCCCCCCCCCCCCCCCCTTCACGCTTGGTAACATTGGTACCCCGCAAGGGGCGGTGTTATCTCCCTTCCTCTTCAACCTCACCCTCATCCCCCTGGCCAAGGCTCTCAGCCGCATCCCGCACTTAGGACACACACTTTACGCGGATGATATAACGGTTTGGACCACATACGGCTCGGATGGCGACATAGAATCGACCCTTCAGGAAGCCGCCACAACTATCGCTACTCACGCGGCAAACATTGGGCTTGAATGCTCCCCCACAAAGTCAGCACTCCTCAATCCGCCCGCGGCGCGTCCCTACCTCCCCCATCACTATCTACCTGCATGACACTCCCATACCGCAGACACCTACCCTCCGCATTCTTGGCCTGCATTTACAGGACACGGGTAAAAACAACCTTACACTGAAAGCACTAAAACAGTCCACCTACTCCGTCATCCATCTTCTTAGAAGGGTTTCACATTCACGAGCCGGTCTAGACGAAGCAGATAATCTCAAGGTGCTGCATGCGTTCGTGCTTAGCCGCATTCTTTACGCCACTCCTTACCTAAACCTCTCCTGTTCGGATAAAGACAAGATCAATGCTCTTATCCGCATGGCTACCAAAGCAGCGCTAAACCTACCAAAGAGCACTAGCACGGACAGACTCTTAAAATTAGGAATGCACAACACTATACAAGAACTTATAGATGCACATCGCTACACACAGTACCTTCGTCTGGCTGGCACGGAAACTGGACGATATATACTGGATTCTCTGGGAATTCGCATACCGGCACACACGACAGACTTCATCTCTCTCCCTCGCGCCATACACTCCGCGCTTATCCTGAAACCCCTTCCTAAGAATGTCCACCCTGAATACCATCAATCCCGCCGAGTCGCGCGAGCCAAAGCTCTCCATAAAGAATATGGCACTTTAGAGGATGTGCGCTGGGTGGACGCCGCGTGTGGTCCAGACCGTTCAGTAGCTGTGGCTTACCATCCAGCAGCCCCCCCATTTACCCATTTCATAGACCCACCTTGTACCCCGGAAGAAGCAGAGGAAGCAGCTATAGCAATAGAAATTGCCCAAACCAATGCGGCTTATATACTAAGCGATTCCAAAACAGCCATTCTTAACTTCGCCCGCGGACGCGTCCATCCCCCCGCGTGGCAGATATTGAGAATGTGCACCCTAAATCCCGATAGGCGTATTGAGCTCGTGTGGGTGCCGGCTCACTCTGGCAATCCCGGAAATGAGGCCGCCGATAACATAGCCCGAGGACTTATTTGCCGGGCAAATGGCGACCCCAGCCGGGATTTCTCGAGGGAGCGGGCACACACGTTCTCAGAACTAACTCAACAAGCACGCCTTGCCCGTCGACTCTATCCCCCTCCCCACCCCCGCCTATCCCACCCCCAAAAAATCCTCTGGAGGCGACTCCAGACCCGAACTCTTCCTACCCCTCAGCTTCTATCCCACTTCCGCCATGTTTCCCCAGAGTGCACTCTCTGCGGAGAACCGCACGCCACCCTAGACCACATCCTCTTCGGCTGCCCTGCCGATCCTCCCCCGCAGGGACAGCCCGCCATCGGTACATGGGAGGAATGGGAGGCCCTCCTTGCGTCGCAGGACCCGCACGCGCAACTTTGCTGTGTGAACCGGGGTGCCAGTGCCATGTCCCTACGTGGCCTGGACACATGCGCGTAATGTGAGGGCTGTGCGGTGGCCCTGAGATCTTGTACGGTCCAGACTGACTTGCTTAATAAAGTTTTCCATCCATCCATCCATCACTCTGGCAATCTCGGAAATAAGGCCGCCGATAACATAGCCCGAGGACTTATTTGACGGGCAAATGGCGACCCCAGCCGGGATTTCACGAGGGAGCGGGCACACACGTTCTCAGAACTGACTCAACAAGCGCGCCTTGCCCGTCGACTCTATCCCCCTCCCCAACCACGCCTATCCCACTCCAAACAAATCCTCTGGAGGCGACTGCAGACCCGAACTCTTCCTACCCCTCAGCTTCTATCCCACTTCCGCCATGTTTCCCCAGAGTGCACTCTCTGCGGAGAACCGCACGCCACCCTAGACCACATCCTCTTCGGCTGCCCTGCCGATCCTCCCCCGCAGGGACAGCCCGCCATCGGCACATGGGAGGAATGGGAGGCCCTCCTTGCGTCGCAGGACCCGGAGACGCAAATTCGCTGTGTGAACCGGGGTGCCGGTGCCATGGCCCTACGTGGCCTGGACACATGCGCGTAATGTGAGGGCTGTGCGGTGGCCCTGAGTCTTTGCACGGTCCTAACTCGCTTGCATAATAAAGTTTTCTATCCATCCATCCCAACATACACACTCTGACATTGGTTATTTCAACTTGAGGCATCATGCCTGGCTTTAGTTTGTCCTTGTCTTTCCTTTTTAGCTAACTGCTTTTATTTTTTTATTATGAGTGCAGAATAATTGTTGCCGTGCAGGCACTTAAAAAATACGCACTTTCGTATTGATTTCTGCATTGTTCCTCTATTATTCAGCGGCTTCTGGTCGCCCAGGCGGTCGACCTGCTCGGCCTATAAATTATAGTCGATTAAAAGTCTTTTACTACTACTACTCTAACCATATGGTGCCGTCGCGACCGCAGCATGGCCCAAGGACATATCGCAACTTCAGCTGTCATAGTTTTGTTTTTGCCTCGATCGTCTTGAGTGCAGTGGGGTCGTGCGGGGACCCTGGGGCGTGCCCCGAATTCCTGTGTAAATGAAGTTTTCTCTCTCTCTCTCTCTCTCTCTCTCTCTGTATTTCCGTGTCTAAAGTTTACTATCTGTGATTGCGCAAGATGTTTATTTGCCTCATTTGACGCATTATATAGAGTGAATTTTGCTTAGATACGTAGATTTAACGGAAACATACGTGTATTTAAATATCTTGTTGCCAGGTTTTGTGTATACATACAGTGGCATTGTTTCCATTGACACTTTTTTGTCCCTTATGAAGTTGTATCTTAGCATTTCTAATACTCTATTTTATCTTCGCTCTTCTAAGGCATATTTGCAGAACTCCTCGTTTATACATGTGCTCGTTGTTACGACTAAAATTTTGGTGCAATCACTCGCAATACATGACCGGCGACCGCTGCTGCTGTGCAGTACAGTGGAACGGAAGACAACGTCTTTGAGATTTTTTCCTGCCGTTGCATATGCACAAAAATATAAGGGTTTCTGAACGACAAAGATTCATCAAAATAGTTGTCCTCTACTCGCTCATTTCATGGCTTTTACGTTTTTCATATCAGCGCCATACACTGCTTTGCTGGTTTTGGACTGATAAAGTTCTAGACTTCGTGTGATATTTTCTTCGCTTATTAAATAGGCAAAAACATGGAAGCATTGGTATCAATTATGTGTGCCACGATTTTTAAGACATACGAAAACATTCTTTTATTTAAAAAATACATACTTTACTTTCCTAGACAGTGTGTAGTGTTATCTAATACACAATGGTATTGTCAATATGGCAATGCAGTTATTATTCTTGCGTTTGATACCTCTACAAATTTTATGAGAACACCGCTCTGCAACATGAGCCCCCCACCCCGAACAAATTTTCTGGCTACGCCACTGTCGGCGACTATTGTCGCCTGTCACACACAGAAAAATAAACGAACTCAAGTGTCCCACGAAAGTTCATGAACTCGTCTTCCGGCAGCGAGACCCAGTCTAAGCATGCCTGCTTAAACAACACGCGCGCTTGCACGCGCTGCAGCAGGGGGTACATGGCCCGTTGTGAACGGCCCTGTGAGGACGCGACGCCTGTCTGGCGCCACAACGCTTGTCGCTAACGGAGTCGGGTCGCCGCCTTCTTGCTCGACTCCATATCCAACACACCCCTCCAATGGAAGACAGGTTTCGCATCCCGGAACTGTGGAGACGTGCCCTCCACGTGCGGCCTCTTCCAGCAAACATGTCACATGAAGACCATAATGGTCGGCGCCTGGCACGAGCGGAAGCGCTAGCCCGATATTATGGCGACAAAACAGGTGTATACTACGTGGACGCCTCCGGCCCTCACCACGGGGGATGGTACACGGCCGCGGTAGTTCACAACAGCAACACAGTTAACGGCCTAACTTTCAGAGCCCGCAGTGCAACACAAGCAGAAGAGGTCGCGATTGCTCTCGCGGCCTCACATTCCAATTCAAAATACATAATCACCGACTCGCGAGGGGCCTGTCGGAACGTCGAACAAGGCTGCACTCCCTTCCTAGCCTATCGAATATACCAAAATTGCATACGGGATACGGACCCCGCACACCGTTACCTCATATGGGCCCCTGCTCATCAGGGGTTGGCAGGAAACGAGGCAGCAGACGCAACCGCCCGCGCGCTCTCTCACCGGGCTGTTTTCTCCTCCCCATCCGATCAGGAACCCGATTTTAATCCGGTCTATACATTCAAAGATATTACAACATATTATCAAAATTGTCATCGTCTTTACCCTAGCCCATGTAAAGGCCTGAAGAAGGCGGATGAGCGGCTCCTTCTCCGCCTTCTCACCAATACTTTGCTGTGCCCGGCAGCGCTAAAACATTTTGACCCCTCCTTTAGCGGCAGCTGCCCACACTGTAGTGCAGTGTCTTCTGACACCTATCACATGGTGTGGGCCTGCCCCTCCAACCCCGCTATTCCCCCCATCCCCAACCCAACCCGGTGGTGGTGAAAACTTTTAATTACTGAAATAGAGTTTGGGAGCCACAGAGTGGCCACGCTACATGGTCGGCGTCCCTAGTCCGGGACACCGCATGACAATGCCCCGTCTCTAGCCCGTTTCAACAGAGCCCTTTGGGACTCAAGCGAGGAGCAGTTGAGAAGGGCAGTCTCCCATGCCTCTCTGGAAGGGGTAGGGGAAGGGGGGAGGTGGGGATTTTGAGTACATGCCCACACCATGTGGAAGATATCACAGGTCTCCCCACAGTGTGGGCATCGCCCATCCGTGTTAGGATCGTAATGCTTTAAGGTTGCCGCCGCCCGGGCGCGCCCGACTAAGGCTTGTTTACAGGCCCAACAAGCCTTAGTCGGGCGCGCCCGGGCGGCGGCAACCGCCACTGGGGTCCCATACTAGGGACCTCCACCTAGTGTTTGCAAGGATCGGTCCCTTACGGGCTGATCCAAACATACCTCCTGTTCATTCGTAATAAATGTTTTCACCACCCCACCGACAACGCAAAAGCAACTACACACAATAACAGGCGCACAAATGTCTCACGCCTGGTAGACTGAAGAGATTATTTGGACCCAGGAGCATAAAAGGGACAGCCGTAAAGAGAAGTTTATTGTGTAACACCAGAGCGCCCCCCCCCCCCCCCCCCCATTTGGAAGGGGTTGATACAAAAGCACTGATAAAAACTGCAAGACACAGATAGGTACTGCAGATACACAAATCTGGCCTATACACAATATGCAGGGTAGCACGCAAAGGCTAACAACAACGCAAAGCTGCTAAAAGCAAAACCGAAAATGGAATGCAGCACTCAAAGGCGCAGTTCATGCGGCCTTACACACAAGAATCGGTAATAGTGTCACTGCCGACACAAGCCCAGATCTTACTTTTGGTCGCAACCTTCCCACACCGGTGTGGACAAACTCAAATGAGGCCCTGGGCAGTGATCATTATATCATAACTATACAGCTTGATTTCGCCAAAAAAGCTAAAAACTACCGTGTCAGGATTACCAGCTGGGATAATCTTCGGAAGCACAGAGAGGCCAAAACATTAGAATCCCCCTTAAACCTCCACACATGCATGAAAGAGCTGAAACAGGATGTCCAGGCATTCACGCAAACATTAGACGCCACCCCCGAGACTCCCGTTGCAGACAGTCGCTTAGCACACCTACTCCAAGCTCAAAACAGTATCCTCACACGCTGGAAAACCCAGAAGCAAAATCGGAAACTTAAGCTAAAATTAGCGCAACTACAGAAACAAATAGAAGAACACAGTGCCGCACTCAGTAAATCTAACTGGCACCAATTATGTGACGGATTACGAGGTAATCTCTCCTCCACCAGGGCCTGGCATCTTTTGCGACATATGATAGACCCCACTCAAGCTAAAAAGCAAACTCGGCTCACACTAAAAAGACTTACCCATAAAAATCGTCAAAATCATCAAGCACTGTTACGCCAACTCCAATCAACTTATACCACTGTGGGCCAAGCTGTATCATATCCCGACTATGTGGGCCCCGATCAACCCTCCCTCGACGCCCCATTATGGAGGTTGAAGTCAGTGCAGCCCTTATCAAGATCCGAAACTCAACCCCTGGGGAGGACCAAATCACAAATGTCATGCTCAGAAATCTAGATGACCGTTCAATTTCCCTTCTCACCGACTACTTCAATGAGTGCTGGGAAATGGGGGCGCTACCTGCTGAATGGAAGCACGGGAAAATAATTTTCATTCCTAAACCAAACAAGCCCATTAACGCCCAAAACCTCCGTCCCATTTCGCTGACTTCGTGCTTGGGCAAACTGTTTGAGCATGTCATCCTCACCCGTCTCACGCAACACATGGAATCCCATGGACTATATCCACATACTATGGTAGGATTTCGATCCCACCTCTCGGCACAGGACGCCCTACTGCAGATTTCACACGCTATCCTCAATGACATGTTACATCACACCAGAGCAATCCTGGCAGTCGACCTCACCAAAGCATTCGACAAAGTTACGCACAGCGCCATCCTGCAGGGCATCCAAAAGCTGCAGTTGGGGCCTAAGACCTACAACTATATCCGGGCCTTCTTAAACGGTCGCACAGCCTCACTGCATATAGATGATATACAGACCCCCCCCCCCCCCTTCACGCTTGGTAACATTGGTACCCCGCAAGGGGCGGTGTTATCTCCCTTCCTCTTCAACCTCACCCTCATCCCCCTGGCCAAGGCTCTCAGCCGCATCCCGCACTTAGGACACACACTTTACGCGGATGATATAACGGTTTGGACCACATACGGCTCGGATGGCGACATAGAATCGACCCTTCAGGAAGCCGCCACAACTATCGCTACTCACGCGGCAAACATTGGGCTTGAATGCTCCCCCACAAAGTCAGCACTCCTCAATCCGCCCGCGGCGCGTCCCTACCTCCCCCATCACTATCTACCTGCATGACACTCCCATACCGCAGACACCTATCCTCCGCATTCTTGGCCTGCATTTACAGGACACGGGTAAAAACAACCTTACACTGAAAGCACTAAAACAGTCCACCTACTCCGTCATCCATCTTCTTAGAAGGGTTTCACATTCACGAGCCGGTCTAGACGAAGCAGATAATCTCAAGGTGCTGCATGCGTTCGTGCTTAGCCGCATTCTTTACGCCACTCCTTACCTAAACCTCTCCTGTTCGGATAAAGACAAGATCAATGCTCTTATCCGCATGGCTACCAAAGCAGCGCTAAACCTACCAAAGAGCACTAGCACGGACAGACTCTTAAAATTAGGAATGCACAACACTATACAAGAACTTATAGATGCACATCGCTACACACAGTACCTTCGTCTGGCTGGCACGGAAACTGGACGATATATACTGGATTCTCTGGGAATTCGCATACCGGCACACACGACAGACTTCATCTCTCTCCCTCGCGCCATACACTCCGCGCTTATCCTGAAACCCCTTCCTAAGAATGTCCACCCTGAATACCATCAATCCCGCCGAGTCGCGCGAGCCAAAGCTCTCCATAAAGAATATGGCACTTTAGAGGATGTGCGCTGGGTGGACGCCGCGTGTGGTCCAGACCGTTCAGTAGCTGTGGCTTACCATCCAGCAGCCCCCCCATTTACCCATTTCATAGACCCACCTTGTACCCCGGAAGAAGCAGAGGAAGCAGCTATAGCAATAGAAATTGCCCAAACCAATGCGGCTTATATACTAAGCGATTCCAAAACAGCCATTCTTAACTTCGCCCGCGGACGCGTCCATCCCCCCGCGTGGCAGATATTGAGAATGTGCACCCTAAATCCCGATAGGCGTATTGAGCTCGTGTGGGTGCCGGCTCACTCTGGCAATCCCGGAAATGAGGCCGCCGATAACATAGCCCGAGGACTTATTTGCCGGGCAAATGGCGACCCCAGCCGGGATTTCTCGAGGGAGCGGGCACACACGTTCTCAGAACTAACTCAACAAGCACGCCTTGCCCGTCGACTCTATCCCCCTCCCCACCCCCGCCTATCCCACCCCCAAAAAATCCTCTGGAGGCGACTCCAGACCCGAACTCTTCCTACCCCTCAGCTTCTATCCCACTTCCGCCATGTTTCCCCAGAGTGCACTCTCTGCGGAGAACCGCACGCCACCCTAGACCACATCCTCTTCGGCTGCCCTGCCGATCCTCCCCCGCAGGGACAGCCCGCCATCGGTACATGGGAGGAATGGGAGGCCCTCCTTGCGTCGCAGGACCCGCACGCGCAACTTTGCTGTGTGAACCGGGGTGCCAGTGCCATGTCCCTACGTGGCCTGGACACATGCGCGTAATGTGAGGGCTGTGCGGTGGCCCTGAGATCTTGTACGGTCCAGACTGACTTGCTTAATAAAGTTTTCCATCCATCCATCCATCACTCTGGCAATCTCGGAAATAAGGCCGCCGATAACATAGCCCGAGGACTTATTTGACGGGCAAATGGCGACCCCAGCCGGGATTTCACGAGGGAGCGGGCACACACGTTCTCAGAACTGACTCAACAAGCGCGCCTTGCCCGTCGACTCTATCCCCCTCCCCAACCACGCCTATCCCACTCCAAACAAATCCTCTGGAGGCGACTGCAGACCCGAACTCTTCCTACCCCTCAGCTTCTATCCCACTTCCGCCATGTTTCCCCAGAGTGCACTCTCTGCGGAGAACCGCACGCCACCCTAGACCACATCCTCTTCGGCTGCCCTGCCGATCCTCCCCCGCAGGGACAGCCCGCCATCGGCACATGGGAGGAATGGGAGGCCCTCCTTGCGTCGCAGGACCCGGAGACGCAAATTCGCTGTGTGAACCGGGGTGCCGGTGCCATGGCCCTACGTGGCCTGGACACATGCGCGTAATGTGAGGGCTGTGCGGTGGCCCTGAGTCTTTGCACGGTCCTAACTCGCTTGCATAATAAAGTTTTCTATCCATCCATCCCAACATACACACTCTGACATTGGTTATTTCAACTTGAGGCATCATGCCTGGCTTTAGTTTGTCCTTGTCTTTCCTTTTTAGCTAACTGCTTTTATTTTTTTATTATGAGTGCAGAATAATTGTTGCCGTGCAGGCACTTAAAAAATACGCACTTTCGTATTGATTTCTGCATTGTTCCTCTATTATTCAGCGGCTTCTGGTCGCCCAGGCGGTCGACCTGCTCGGCCTATAAATTATAGTCGATTAAAAGTCTTTTACTACTACTACTCTAACCATATGGTGCCGTCGCGACCGCAGCATGGCCCAAGGACATATCGCAACTTCAGCTGTCATAGTTTTGTTTTTGCCTCGATCGTCTTGAGTGCAGTGGGGTCGTGCGGGGACCCTGGGGCGTGCCCCGAATTCCTGTGTAAATGAAGTTTTCTCTCTCTCTCTCTCTCTCTCTGTATTTCCGTGTCTAAAGTTTACTATCTGTGATTGCGCAAGATGTTTATTTGCCTCATTTGACGCATTATATAGAGTGAATTTTGCTTAGATACGTAGATTTAACGGAAACATACGTGTATTTAAATATCTTGTTGCCAGGTTTTGTGTATACATACAGTGGCATTGTTTCCATTGACACTTTTTTGTCCCTTATGAAGTTGTATCTTAGCATTTCTAATACTCTATTTTATCTTCGCTCTTCTAAGGCATATTTGCAGAACTCCTCGTTTATACATGTGCTCGTTGTTACGACTAAAATTTTGGTGCAATCACTCGCAATACATGACCGGCGACCGCTGCTGCTGTGCAGTACAGTGGAACGGAAGACAACGTCTTTGAGATTTTTTCCTGCCGTTGCATATGCACAAAAATATAAGGGTTTCTGAACGACAAAGATTCATCAAAATAGTTGTCCTCTACTCGCTCATTTCATGGCTTTTACGTTTTTCATATCAGCGCCATACACTGCTTTGCTGGTTTTGGACTGATAAAGTTCTAGACTTCGTGTGATATTTTCTTCGCTTATTAAATAGGCAAAAACATGGAAGCATTGGTATCAATTATGTGTGCCACGATTTTTAAGACATACGAAAACATTCTTTTATTTAAAAAATACATACTTTACTTTCCTAGACAGTGTGGAGTGTTATCTAATACACAATGGTATTGTCAATATGGCAATGCAGTTATTATTCTTGCGTTTGATACCTCTACAAATTTTATGAGAACACCGCTCTGCAACATGAGCCCCCCACCCCGAACAAATTTTCTGGCTACGCCACTGTCGGCGACTATTGTCGCCTGTCACACACAGAAAAATAAACGAACTCAAGTGTCCCACGAAAGTTCATGAACTCGTCTTCCGGCAGCGAGACCCAGTCTAAGCATGCCTGCTTAAACAACACGCGCGCTTGCACGCGCTGCAGCAGGTGGTACATGGCCCGTTGTGAACGGCCCTGTGAGGACGCGACGCCTGTCTGGCGCCACAACGCTTGTCGCTAACGGAGTCGGGTCGCCGCCTTCTTGCTCGACTCCATATCCAACACACCCCTCCAATGGAAGACAGGTTTCGCATCCCGGAACTGTGGAGACGTGCCCTCCACGTGCGGCCTCTTCCAGCAAACATGTCACATGAAGACCATAATGGTCGGCGCCTGGCACGAGCGGAAGCGCTAGCCCGATATTATGGCGACAAAACAGGTGTATACTACGTGGACGCCTCCGGCCCTCACCACGGGGGATGGTACACGGCCGCGGTAGTTCACAACAGCAACACAGTTAACGGCCTAACTTTCAGAGCCCGCAGTGCAACACAAGCAGAAGAGGTCGCGATTGCTCTCGCGGCCTCACATTCCAATTCAAAATACATAATCACCGACTCGCGAGGGGCCTGTCGGAACGTCGAACAAGGCTGCACTCCCTTCCTAGCCTATCGAATATACCAAAATTGCATACGGGATACGGACCCCGCACACCGTTACCTCATATGGGCCACTGCTCATCAGGGGTTGGCAGGAAACGAGGCAGCAGACGCAACCGCCCGCGCGCTCTCTCACCGGGCTGTTTTCTCCTCCCCATCCGATCAGGAACCCGATTTTAATCCGGTCTATACATTCAAAGATATTACAACATATTATCAAAATTGTCATCGTCTTTACCCTAGCCCATGTAAAGGCCTGAAGAAGGCGGATGAGCGGCTCCTTCTCCGCCTTCTCACCAATACTTTGCTGTGCCCGGCAGCGCTAAAACATTTTGACCCCTCCTTTAGCGGCAGCTGCCCACACTGTAGTGCAGTGTCTTCTGACACCTATCACATGGTGTGGGCCTGCCCCTCCAACCCCGCTATTCCCCCCATCCCCAACCCAACCCGGTGGTGGTGAAAACTTTTAATTACTGAAATAGAGTTTGGGAGCCACAGAGTGGCCACGCTACATGGTCGGCGTCCCTAGTCCGGGACACCGCATGACAATGCCCCGTCTCTAGCCCGTTTCAACAGAGCCCTTTGGGACTCAAGCGAGGAGCAGTTGAGAAGGGCAGTCTCCCATGCCTCTCTGGAAGGGGTAGGGGAAGGGGGGAGGTGGGGATTTTGAGTACATGCCCACACCATGTGGAAGATATCACAGGTCTCCCCACAGTGTGGGCATCGCCCATCCGTGTTAGGATCGTAATGCTTTAAGGTTGCCGCCGCCCGGGCGCGCCCGACTAAGGCTTGTTTACAGGCCCAACAAGCCTTAGTCGGGCGCGCCCGGGCGGCGGCAACCGCCACTGGGGTCCCATACTAGGGACCTCCACCTAGTGTTTGCAAGGATCGGTCCCTTACGGGCTGATCCAAACATACCTCCTGTTCATTCGTAATAAATGTTTTCACCACCCCACCGACAACGCAAAAGCAACTACACACAATAACAGGCGCACAAATGTCTCACGCCTGGTAGACTGAAGAGATTATTTGGACCCAGGAGCATAAAAGGGACAGCCGTAAAGAGAAGTTTATTGTGTAACACCAGAGCGCCCCCCCCCCCCCCATTTGGAAGGGGTTGATACAAAAGCACTGATAAAAACTGCAAGACACAGATAGGTACTGCAGATACACAAATCTGGCCTATACACAATATGCAGGGTAGCACGCAAAGGCTAACAACAACGCAAAGCTGCTAAAAGCAAAACCGAAAATGGAATGCAGCACTCAAAGGCGCAGTTCATGCGGCCTTACACACAAGAATCGGTAATAGTGTCACTGCCGACACAAGCCCAGATCTTACTTTTGGTCGCAACCTTCCCACACCGGTGTGGACAAACTCAAATGAGGCCCTGGGCAGTGATCATTATATCATAACTATACAGCTTGATTTCGCCAAAAAAGCTAAAAACTACCGTGTCCGGATTACCAGCTGGGATAATCTTCGGAAGCACAGAGAGGCCAAAACATTAGAATCCCCCTTTAACCTCCACACATGGATGAAAGAGCTGAAACAGGATGTCCAGGCATTCACGCAAACATTAGACGCCACCCCCGAGACTCCCGTTGCAGACAGTCGCTTAGCACACCTACTCCAAGCTCAAAACAGTATCCTCACACGCTGGAAAACCCAGAAGCAAAATCGGAAACTTAAGCTAAAATTAGCGCAACTACAGAAACAAATAGAAGAACACAGTGCCGCACTGAGTAAATCTAACTGGCACCAATTATGTGGCGGATTACGAGGTAATCTCTCCTCCACCAGGGCCTGGCATCTTTTGCGACATATGATAGACCCCACTCAAGCTAAAAAGCAAACTCGGCTCACACTAAAAAGACTTACCCATAAAAATCGTCAAAATCATCAAGCACTGTTACGCCAACTCCAATCAACTTATACCACTGTGGGCCAAGCTGTATCATATCCCGACTATGTGGGCCCCGATCAACCCTCCCTCGACGCCCCCATTATGGAGGTTGAAGTCAGTGCAGCCCTTATCAAGATCCGAAACTCAACCCCTGGGGAGGACCAAATCACAAATGTCATGCTCAGAAATCTAGATGACCGTTCAATTTCCCTTCTCACCGACTACTTCAATGAGTGCTGGGAAATGGGGGCGCTACCTGCTGAATGGAAGCACGGGAAAATAATTTTCATTCCTAAACCAAACAAGCCCATTAACGCCCAAAACCTCCGTCCCATTTCGCTGACTTCGTGCTTGGGCAAACTGTTTGAGCATGTCATCCTCACCCGTCTCACGCAACACATGGAATAACATGGACTATATCCACACACTATGGTAGGATTTCGACCCCACCTCTCGGCACAGGACGCCCTACTACTGCAGATTTCACACGCTATCCTCAATGACATGTTACATCACACCAGAGCAATCCTGGCAGTCGACCTCACCAAAGCATTCGACAAAGTTACGCACAGCGCCATCCTGCAGGGCATCCAAGAGCTGCAGTTGGGGCCTAAGACCTACAACTATATCCGGGCCTTCTTAAACGGTCGCACAGCCTCACTGCATATAGATGATATACAGACCCCCCCCCCCCCTTCACGCTTGGTAACATTGGTACCCCGCAAGGGGCGGTGTTATCTCTCTTCCTCTTCAACCTCACCCTCATCCCCCTGGCCAAGGCTCTCAGCCGCATCCCGCACTTAGGACACACACTTTACGCGGATGATATAACGGTTTGGACTACATACGGCTCGGATGGCGACATAGAATCGACCCTTCAGGAAGCCGCTACAACTATCGCTACTCACGCGGCAAACATTGGGCTTGAATGCTCCCCCACAAAGTCAGCACTCCTCAATCCGCCCGCGGCGCGTCCCTACCTCCCCCATCACTATCTACCTGCATGACACTCCCATACCGCAGACACCTATCCTCCGCATTCTTGGCCTGCATTTACAGGACACGGGTAAAAACAACCTTACACTGAAAGCACTAAAACAGTCCACCTACTCCGTCATCCATCTTCTTAGAAGGGTTTCACATTCACGAGCCGGTCTAGACGAAGCAGATAATCTCAAGGTGCTGCATGCGTTCGTGCTTAGCCGCATTCTTTACGCCACTCCTTACCTAAACCTCTCCTGTTGGGATAAAGACAAGATCAATGCTCTTATCCGCATGGCTACCAAAGCAGCGCTAAACCTACCAAAGAGCACTAGCACGGACAGACTCTTAAAATTAGGAATGCACAACACTATACAAGAACTTATAGATGCACATCGCTACACACAGTACCTTCGTCTGGCTGGCACGGAAACTGGACGATATATACTGGATTCTCTGGGAATTCGCATACCGGCACACACGACAGACTTCATCTCTCTCCCTCGCGCCATACACTCCGCGCTTATCCTGAAACCCCTTCCTAAGAATGTCCACCCTGAATACCATCAATCCCGCCGAGTCGCGCGAGCCAAAGCTCTCCATAAAGAATATGGCACTTTAGAGGATGTGCGCTCGGTGGACGCCGCGTGTGGTACAGACCGTTCAGTAGCTGTGGCTTATCATCCAGCAGCCCCCCCATTTACCCATTTCATAGACCCACCTTGTACCCCGGAAGAAGCAGAGGAAGCAGCTATAGCAATAGCCATTGCCCAAACCAATGCGGCTTATATACTAAGCGATTCCAAAACAGCCATTCTTAACTTCGCCCGCGGACGCGTCCATCCCCACGCGTGGCAGATATTGAAAATGTGCACCCTAAATCCCGATAGGCGTATTGAGCTCGTGTGGGTGCCGGCTCACTCTGGCAATCCCGGAAATGAGGCCGCCGATAACATAGCCCGAGCACTTATTTGCCGGGCAAATGGCGACCCCAGCCGGGATTTCTCGAGGGAGCGGGCACACACGTTCTCAGAACTAACTCAACAAGCACGCCTTGCCCGTCGACTCTATCCCCCTCCCCACCCCCGCCTATCCCACTCCCAACAAATCCTCTGGAGGCGACTCCAGACCCGAACTCTCCCTACCCCTCAGCTTCTATCCCACTTCCGCCATGTTTCCCCAGAGTGCACTCTCTGCGGAGAACCGCACGCCACCCTAGACCACATCCTCTTCGGCTGCCCTGCCGATCCTCCCCCGCAGGGACAGCCCGCCATCGGTACATGGGAGGAATGGGAGGCCCTCCTTGCGTCGCAGGATCCGGACGCGCAACTTCGCTGTGTGAACCGGGGTGCCAGTGCCATGGCCCTACGTGGCCTGGACACATGCGCGTAATGTGAGGGCTGTGCGGTGGCCCTGAGATCTTGTACGGTCCAAACTCACTTGCTTAATAGTTTTCCATCCATACACACACTTCGACAAACTAACACATCAAAAAGAACTGAAAGGAGGCTAATACTGCAAGGCTGGCACTCCCAGCCTGCCTCCCCGCACAACTGCTGGCGATGCGAAACGAAGCGCATACAAATACGACGCAAACGCTAACAAAATCCCTGCGATGTCATCACTGGTTGGCCTCAATGTGGTAGCAGTATTTCCGAATACATTCACCAAAGTTTTGAGCAACCGTTCGTCACACAGCATTCCGGGTGGGGTCACAGCATTTCTCTTTGCATGCAGCTTACATGTTTTAGTCAAGTTCGAGGCTAGCTTGCAACAGTGGTTCGGACCAATGACTTATGCACCTTCAGTTGCATGCTTTGTGAGACTACATTTTCCCTTCAGGCGCGGTTGAGGTGTCCCCTGAGATGTCGAGATTTTGAGTGCTACAGCACCCTTTCCTTACCTAAAAAATTGTCGGACGCTTAGCTTTGGTTAAGCCTGGTAGGTTGAGAAAGCAAAAGCGCAGAGCCTCCAAAACACACACGTTGGTAACCGTAACGCAATGGAATTGCAGAGGCTTCAAGGCTCGCCAGAAACGCGCGAACCTGCGCCTCTACCTAGAAACTTTCGAGGCTTTACCCGCCGTGGTCGCCCTCCAGGAGCCAGGAGCGGCGGCAAAATTGACTAACTACGTGACGTTCCAGCGAGACCCCTCGTCGTGTCTCCTCGTACACAAGTCGTACACAGCCACCGAAATCGACCTCGATCTCAACATACCGTACTCGTGCGCCATGGTAAGGATCCTTCCCCTTCGCCGATCGGATCCTCCCCTGCACGTACTTAATGTATACTGCTCCCCGAAACTGAAGCGAGTGACCTTCGCGGACCTCTTTAGCCGTGCACTTAAAGAGGCGGGTCGCGACCCCCTGCTGATTGTGGGCGACTTCAACGCCCCTAGCCAGCTATGGGGCTATCGTAAGGAGGAAGTGCGCGGACGCATGCTGGCAGAGTTGGCGTCCACACTGGGCCTCACCCTCCACACCGACCCGGCATTTCCTACTCGCGTAGGCAACTCGGTGACCCGAGACACATGCCCGGACCTCACCTTCACTCGCAACATAAGACACGCAGACTGGATCAACACCGAGGATACCCTCGGCAGCGACCACTGCATCCTCAACACCACTGTTTATACACGCCCCCTAAAGCGCCCTACCACACTAGCACGCATCCCCAATTGGACCACCTTTCGCCAAAATTTCCCGTCCGACACCAACACGAACATTACAGAGCAGGGATACGCAAACTGGTCCCGGTCAGTCATATCGCACCTTCGCTCCCACGAGAAGCAGATACAGCTCACCGAGGTGGTCACGGACGTGGACAACCACCTCCTCCACCTCTGGGAAGCGCGCCGCGGCCTCACGCGCCGCTGGAAGCGCCAGAAACACAACAAGAAGCTCAAAGCGCGCATTGCGGACCTCACCCGGCAGGCAGCAGAGTACGCGGCCCAACTCGCTGACTCAAACTGGGTAGACCGCTGCAACACGGCGGCGAGGCAGATGTCGAGCCGCAAGACGTGGCGGCTCTTCCGAGCCCTCATCAACCCAACACATACCCGCACAGAAACGCAGAAGCAACTACACAAAGCCATGCACTCATTCCAAGGAAATACAACGCAGTTCGCACAGGCGCTCCGGGATCGCTACCTGTGCACAACTCAGGACGCCCGCTGATCGGCCTACCCCTACGCTGGCAGAGAAAACTCGGAGTTGGATAAGCCTTTCCAGCTTCACGATCTGCGGGCGGGTCTGGCCAAAATGAAGAGGGGCACCACGCCGGGCCTGGACAAGGTCACCGTCAAACTTTTGGCGAACCTTCCTGATTCAGCGTACCAGTGCCTTCTAGAATACATCAATGCGATATGGACGGGGGAAACCCCGCTCCCCATTGACTGGAAAACGGCCCTTGTCACTTTCATCCCGAAGGCCGGAAAACCGATCGACACGGACAATTTCCGCCCCATCTCTCTCACCTCGGTGTAGGCAAATTGATGGAGACGATGGTGCGGGATCGGCTGTCCGATTACCTCGAACAACACAACACCTTCGCGGACACAATGTTCGGATTTCGCCCACATAGATCCGCACAGGATGTCCTGCTCCAACTCGACCGCGAAATCTTGAACCCCATTACACACCCCCAAAACGACAGAAGTCCTTGCGCTCGACCTGAAAGGAGCGTTCGATAACGTAACTCACGAGATCATACTCACACATTTGAGTCAAACTCACTGCGGCACCAATACCTTCAATTACGTTAAACAGTTTCTCACGGACAGACTATCCTACATCAGAATACAGGACGAAGAGCACGGACCTTTCCTGCTCGGCACGAGGGGGACTCCACAAGGCGCGGTGCTGTCCCCTCTGCTATTCAACATTGCCATGATGCGCCTACCCGCCCTACTGGGTGCGGTCGAAGGGGTCCAGCACGCGCTGTACGCCGACGACATCACCATCTGGGCTACGCAAGGGCGCCTGGGGGATATGGAGACCAGCCTGCAAACGGCCGCCAGCATAGTGGACCGCTATGCTCGAGACTGTGGTCTGCAATGCTACCCGCAGAAATCGGAATTCGTGCACTTGCGTCCCTCGCGCACATGCTCGACCGAAATCAATCTCTCGTTGCAAAGCGGTCCCATTCGCGAATCCAAGGAAATCAGAGTCCTCGGACTTTTCATACACAACCAGCGACGCTGCGACACAACACTCGCCAAGCTCCGGCAGGTGGGGGACCAGGTGGGCCGCATGGTCCGCCGGGTTTCCAACAAGCGCGGTGGGTTACGATGCAAAGACGCCTTGCGGCTGGCGAACGCATTCGTGACCAGTCGAATCTTGCATTCGACTCCCTATCTTCACCTGCGGAAACAGGAGGAGGATGCCCTCGAGGTCATCCTCCGCAAAATCATGAAACGAGCGCTGGGCCTCCCGGTCTCTACCTCTACCAGCCGCCTTTTGGCACTGGGGATGGTTAACACTTTTAGGGAGCTTCGGGAGGCCCACCTCAACAACCAATACACTCGTCTCACAAAGACAGGGTCGGGTCGCCGCCTTTTAGCCCGACTTCACATCCAGCACACTCAATTCACAGATGAGAGATGCCGCCTTCCCGTACACTGGAGACGCGCCCTCCACGTGCGGCCTCTCCCCACCAATATGTCCAAAGAGGATCATAATGGCAGGCGCCTGGCGCGGGCGGAAGCCTTGGACCGCCATTTTCGGAGCAAACCAGGAGTCTTCTACGTGGACGCGTCCGGCCCGGACCCCAGGGGATGGTACACGGCCGCGGTTGTCCACGAGGGTAAAACAGTAGACGCCCTTACCTTCAAGGCCCAGTCAGCAACTCACGCAGAAGAGGTTGCCATCGCTTTGGCAGCCTCTCACACCTCCTCCAAATACATAATCACCGACTCGCGAGGGGCTTGCCGTAACGTCACGCAAGGGTGGGTTACTCCCCTAGCTTATCGCATTTACCAAAATTGTAGCCGAGACTCGGATCCCGCGCACCGATCTCTCGTTTGGGCTCCATGTCACCAAGGCGTCCACGGAAATGAGGCAGCCGACGCCGCCGCCCGCGCGCTCTCTCTCCGTGCATTTCCCACGGGACCCGACGCCGACCAGGACACTGATTTCAATCCAATTTATACTTTTAAAGAAATATGCGAGTATTACAAATCCACGCACCAAACTCTTCCCACCCCGTGCAAAGGGCTGGGGAAGGTCAACGAGCGGGTACTCCTGCGCCTGCTCACCAACACGATGTTGTGCCCGGCAACTCTGCAACATTTCGATCCTCAATTCGACGGGCGGTGCTCACTCTGTGGGGAGGTGTCTGACACTTACCACATGGTGTGGGCCTGCCAGCAGAACCCATCCCTACCCTCTATCCCAAACCCCATCCGAGAGGACTGGGAGGCGACCCTGTCCGGTTGCTGCACCCTCGAGGCCCAAAGGGCCTTAACGCAGCGCGCCCGGGCTGCGGCAAACGCCAATGGGGTACCTGACTAGGCATCCCACCTAGTGGTTGTAAGGGCGTGACCCTTCAAGTCACGACCCCCAACACCTCTCCCTATGATTTAATAAATGTTTTCACCACCACCACCAACTGAAGGACGAGAACCGGAGTATTCAGCATGGTATGGCCGATGGCCTCGTCTCTACACATATCTTTGTCGGGCGGTCCCATCAGAGAAGTGGCAGAGCTCCGGATCCTGGGTCTGTTCATCAATAACAAACTTAGGCCGGACTCTACTATAGCGACACTCAAGCGCATAGGTGAACAGGCAGGGCGCATGATCCACCGTGTTTCCAACAAGCGGGGTGGTCTGCGGGGAAGGGACGCGCTACGGCTCGCCCATGCCTTCGTGACCAGCCGGATCCTCTACGCCGTGCCGTACCTACGCACCACCAAACAGCAAGATGAGTGCATTGACGCCATCATAAGGAAGGCAACAAAGCGAGCACTAGACCTCCCAGTGGCTACCTCCAATGTCAAACTGAAGGCGTTGGGAGTGGTAAACTCCTATCAGGAGTTGCGGGAGCCCATCTCGTGAACCAACATACGCGGCTATCGCAGACGGTTCCTGGGCGCCGCCTGCTAAACCGCTTACACATCCAACACACATGCATACCAGAGGGGCGGAGAACATCCCGGTGCTGTGGCACCACATGCTCTGGGTCGCTCCCCTCCCGGGTAACATGGACATGGCTTCACATGAAGGCAGACGACAAGCGCGGGTTAGCACGCTTGAGAGGCAATATGGATCTAAAGATTGTGTCTACTAAGTGAACATCACAGGGCCGTCGCCCGCGGAATTCTACACGGCTGCCGTAGTACACCGGGGAAAGAATGTCGATGGGCTATCTTTCCGGGCCCGAAATTCAACACGAGCGGCGGAAGTTGTAATAGCTCTCACTGCCCCCGATCCAAAATCGAGAACGGTTATCACAGACTCTCGCAGGGCCTCTGAATATTATATTGCAGGCCAAATATCATCTCTTGCCTCCCATATTCTAAGACGCGCTCCCGCCGATCCAACTCGCACAAACGTAATCTGGGCTCGTGGCCACCAGGGTCTACGAGGCAATGAGGCCGCTGATGCGGCCGCCCGAGTGCTCACACACCGGGCTCCTCATCCTAGCTCTCCTGGCTCAGAAGCTCATAAACCGCTTCTGCGGTTCCGCGAAATCCTAATTCATTATTGCGACAGCCACCGTCTCTACCCGGCACCTGCCGAAACGAACTCTGCGGCGCCTGCAACCAGGAACTCTTCTCTGTCCTGCCATAGCAAAACACTTCGATCCGAACACAGTTGGGCGCTGCCCGCACTGTGACCGGGGGCCCAAATCAGGTTGCGTGGAGTTGGATCTTCGCATCGGCAGCTATATTCCAATATGCGCCAGGCAAGCGGGGGAGCCCAGCCCAACTCATAGTTCCGACAGGCCCCTCGCGAGTCGGTGATGATGTGTTTCGACTTGGGAGTAGTGAGAGCCAGAGCAATGGCAATCTCCTCCGCATGTGTTGCGCTGTAGGCTTTCAAAGTGAGCCCGTTAACTGTGTTTGTGTTATGTACGACTGCGGCCGTGTCCCAGGCAGCACAACAACATTGGCCGAACGCCGGGCAAGTGTTGGCAAAACTTGGTACGAACATTGGTCCTACACTGGCATTTGGGCCGAGCGCTACCACTTCACACATTGGCCCTACTTTCATGCCAGTTTTGGGCCAACGCTCGGCCGATCAAGCGGCCAACGCAGTCCCGATGTTCGTTCTGCAGCATGGGCCAGCAAAGGTCTCATACTGGCATCCAACTTTCAAACATTGGTAGCCAACTTTCAAACATTGGTAGCCAGCTTTCGAATAATGGTTTCCAGCTTTCGAATAATGGCATTCAGCTTTCGAATAATCGTTTCCAGCTTTCGAATAATGGCATCCAGCTTTCGAACGCTGGCACATGCAATTAACCCAGTCGCCAATGACCGGCACTGTGGATGGATGTACATACATACCATTCTACCTAGAAAATATTCATAAATGAGGGTGCGAAAGAATTCCAGAAAAAATACCCGTTTATTGCTTTGATTTACCAGAATCACGCTTCTAGCGCACACAGGATGGTTTGCGCTACCACCAGCCACCGTGGGGAGTAAAGAAAGGGGGCCCAAGAGCATGGTGGCAGAGGTTGCGGGAAAACAATTTATTTTCAAGTTTGGTGCGTGCCGATCAGGTTGGACAAAGCATCTCGGCAAGCTGCTGCGGCACGGCTAAGGCATCCATAAAGCGCTCAACGGAGCTGTCCTCCAGTGAACTGATCAGTCATATCCGAAGTATTCGTTGCACTCCACTTGCAAGGGGGCTGCTGGACTGCATTCAAACAAATTCCTCGTCCAGTTCTTGCACGATGGCCTCACGAAGCGCCAAGCCTGCAAAGAGATGCATGATGTCATGGTAAGCTGAATTATGGCCATCACAGAACAAAAATGATTAAATAACACCGAATTTTGTAAAACACAGTCATCGTGAAGACACTAGCAACACATTTTACAGGAAAATTTTTAATTTATTCTTAAGAACCAGCACCACATTAGTTGCACAAAGTGGAATTTAATTTACTAAACTTCCCTTATACAAATGGTTTAATTTAGTTTAATGCGTCGTGTCGCACTCCCAGTAAATATATTCAATGCGAGATAAGCAAATTAATGTTATATTGAAAACAGATTAATGTATTATTTTGTTTTAATATCATAACTCGTATCTGTAAATTGCGAGCTAATTTTTTATTCAAGTAAATATGCACAGGTTGTAGCGTCTCTTCCACATGAACGTCAAAACAACATTTTTGATTAGTTTTATTTAAAGGTGCCCTGCGACGTAGATAAAGCATGGGGTCTTTGTTGTTTGTATGCAGAATAAGGGACATTGTGAGTCCTAAACGCGCAATGAGATCACCGAAATCATAATATTTGATATTTTAATCTTCGCTAGAAATGCTTGTTTCGAGCCGATGGTGTCGCAACGCGGCGGCCGTTTGCGGCAGCGGAAATGAGGTGGCATCCAGATAGGGCGCTGCCTTTCTCATTGCTTGGGCGTCCAGTTTGCATATTGTTCCTTTATACTTGCGAAATGAATCCAAAATATGTATCCGAGTACTGAAAGCTTTTCGCATGCCACAAAAACTGGAAAGAAGCAGGGAAAGCGAATGAAAACAGCTAGGGGAGACACTTTCCATTCCACTTCAAACCTTCGTGGCGGCCAGCGCTGTTCAAAAAACGTTAGCTCAAACCAGAAAGCGCGCGCGTCGAGACCGGCCGTGGCCATACCAAGACGGCAGCGAAAAAAAAAGCCACTCGACACACCTTGCCCAGAATTGTGAACAGAAAGGCCGCGTAAGGCTAAATGGAGGAAGACGATCCTCATGTCACGTGACTTTTAATGACGTCATTCCAAAATGGCGTTTGTTTAGGTACATTTCTGGGTACTTTTTGTTGCAAAATTAGGTAAAAATGGCGTCGCAAAATTTTGAAACGTCCCTAGATAGTTTCTAGGTCGCTGGCGTCTCCACGGTTGCCACGGTGACCATCGCTGTCATCGCCGACGCCACGGTGGTTTGTTGACATGGCTGCGATGGCTGTTTACCGCGCGGTGAATTGACGTGTGGAGTAAGTGCTGCCGTGAAAGTCATCAAAGGTTGGTGCAATGGCGAGTAATATTGACCGCGCTAACGTCCGGACTTGTGCCCCAGTGCCCTAGTGTTGTCTTTATTATGCAAGTTTGCAGTGCGACCTGTTCCAGCCGTGGTATGATATCGGAAGCCCCTAGAGACGTTTTGCAAGGCGGTGCTTGACTGAATTTGAGGTCACTTCAGTTCTCTTCAGCACCTTTCGGTATTGTATCTCGTGTTTGAACATTGCCTCCTCTAGAAGGAGGCAATGGTTTGAAGCATTGGATGAGTGTCGAAAATTATGTTTCCTTGTGTTGCGCGTAACTGATTCTGACCTGTACGTACTGATAGGATGAGCTCGTATGCATAAAAATGGTGGATACTGCGAGCCATTTGGCAGTTGCGGTACATATAAACTATGTTCCTGGAGTCCTGCATGTATGCCCACCGGCGACAAGCTATGCTAAAAAAAAATTAAAATGCGGAAGGAAGGCGGACTGGACGTACTACACGCTAGCCTTTGAAAGGACAACACATCTTCCGTCTTAATGTTTAATATGCCTGCAGTGTCTACCCACCAACTAGCCAAGCTGTAATGGATTACTTCGCTTTGACACCCATGTTGCGCAAAGCACACGGTAGGCCACAGCTGCTTTGTACGACGCCGTAACGTTGCCCACGGAGAGACTTAACGCGACGCATCGTGCCACATGAACTATGATCCGTTCGCCTCTTTCTTCGCTGATAGGCATTTAGCGAATGTCGTAGTATATGGTCACACCACCGAACCTTTGAATATGTAGAAAGCTGCTTTTCTTTTATCTATTTGGTGAAGTGTTTTTATACTCATTAAGTAGAACGTGTGGTTCTTGGTGTATTTCTTGTAACGTTCAGCATTGGAATAAAGCCAGACAAGGCCGAAACTTGTTTTGCTTGCTCTGTCATTTCTGTAATGGTTTGTGATGAAGTGGGAAGCTTGACTTAGGCTTTCAGCATCCGCGTAGCCAGTGTGGCCCTTGGGTTTGTTTGGGAACGATGTTGGGTTATTGAGGGGTAAGTAAAACACAACACAGAGAGAAACGTAAACACTCGGGATGATCAGTTTCTTGCACTTTCTGTGTGTTACATTTTCTGAGCTTCAATTTCTAGACGCCATGAATGCATTCCAAATTTCACAGCTAGCTGTTTTTTCTGCTGCACCAGTTAGTAAAAACACAGACTGATGGGCAAGTTGGTATGACATAATAAGGCAAAAACAGCACACCTGCATAAGGAAGATGCTGCGTTTTGTCTCATCTTCCTTCATCCTTGTGCAGGTGCACTGTTTTAGCCTTATTAGTAAAAGTATGTTGTACGTACAGGGACGTTGGATGCCATGCATGCCGTAATGCGCTGCGTTAACTTTGTGCTAGCATTTGTAGCTAGAAGGGTTTCTTTTTGACATTAGCATTGTATAAGTGAATATAATTTGTGCGCATACATGAATAGCATGCTGGCTTGGCCTTGTAGGCCACTGCATCATTATGAAGTGTATGAGGTGTCACATTAATTGCACACCTGCTTTTACTGCATGTTGCCAGTTTTGAGGGGAAAATCTGTTTTGTGTGGAGTCAGCAGTGACTAGGCAAGCGACCTTTAAATGCAAATAAGCTTGCTCCATAGATGGTAGCTCTGTGGGGCAATGGACACACACACAAAAAAAAGAGTAGCCATGACCTTTCAATATAAAGTGAAGAAGCAGCATAAACCAAACATCAACACGCCATGCATGTGACATGCTTCTCTGCATACAGTGAAGAGCTTAAAAATGCATGAAATGTAAACATGGCTTGTCTGCTTATATTTGGTTGTTCCTTTTAGAGGGAAGCATGTTGACAAATTTTTCTCTGCTTTATGGCAAACGTCTAAAGGAGTGTGAGATTTCAGTAAGGAAACATTTACGGTTGGCCACATAAGTTTGAGGTATTCAAATTAGAAGGTCTGAAAAAGCTGTGTGCCTTTTCTTTCTAGCTGCATTCTAATTTTCATTCTTCGCTTGCCATGCTGCTGAATGGGTGGGTCTGCTGGTTCCTGAATTACTGTTTTTGTATATGTGCACAGTCAGAACATATGTATATCACGAGTATGAGGCATCATATTTAAAAGCACAATGTGAAAAGAGCTTGTGGATACATTTTTGAAGGTTGGCAGCTCAGTTCGCAGATATGTTTAGGTGCTTTTTATATTGTCAAGGCCCAGTAGGTATTAAAGGAGTAGAGACAACAAAATTTTAGTTGTTTCTTTCGGTTAGAATGATGTGCAGTACTTTAGAAAGACTAGACAGCTGCATGGATTGCGACAACAAGAGGCAATATATTTATAATTGCATTTTTTTCTCTCGCACTGCTTTAGCTTAAACAACCGAACGACGACTGTGATTTCAGGGATGTGTTCAGGTCATGTGAGGCATACAAAGACAGCAGTATTGTTGCAGCTTTGTTCATTGTTATTTGCATCAACTCGTACACAAACCTGTCTAAGAGTTGGAGTCACATAAAGTGAACAGGCAGCGATTATATCTCTTTTTGCATGCCTCATGTGACCTGAACATGTATCTGACTTCAGAGCAGTCATTCGGCTGTTAAAAACCGAAACCAGATGACACGAGAAAAAAAAATTAAATTGTAAATTATTTAGCTGACAAAGTTAAAATCCACATGGTGGCTTGTGTACAGCATTGCCTAGTGCATCAGTGTAAAGAGAAATGCGCATCCAAAAATTTGGTTTCTCTACTCCATTAAAGATGTAGCCCATGACATGCTTGTGGCAGACCTTTGAGTTCATCATTCTTTTATGAGAGTTGTGAAACTGGCTCACTAGAGTATAGCATATCAGGAGTCAGAGTGTTACTGGAGTACTCTGACCTCATGGTGATTAAAATAGAAGAAAACTAGTTGAGTCCACAAAGAATGAGGTGCTCCTTTCAGAAGCAGAGCTGCTGTGAAGAATGTTCTATGAAAAGACAACCATCAGCTCTTTGCTACATTTCAGTTTATTATTTTCTTGAAGACCTAGTAACGGGTATTACAGAAATGATAAGAGGTACGTTACAGAAATAATTGGTACCTGCATATTAGCATGACAAGGGGTGACTAATAAAATTTTTGTAGGGGTCTATAGAATTTTGCTTCCATCGAAATGCGACCGCCACAGCCGGGATCGAACCCACGTCTTTCGGGTCAACAGCCAAGCACCATAACCTCTGAGGCACCGCGGCGGCCAGTGATTTTCTATTACTGGCCCTCGGTACGGTGGGTTCACGGTTTTGCGGTAGAAATGTTATTGGTGTATGCCTGTTGTGCATATATTGGCTGAATATTTTTGTTCAAAGTAGTGCAAAATTTGTGAGTTCTTTTTTCTCTTAGAATCCACAATTCATACTGTGGCAGCTGTTACACTTGTATGACACCTTGATAAAACTAGCCAAAAATTATAAGCTTAAGTGTGTAGCAAACCAAGAAGGGCATGGGACAATTATAGTAATTTAGATGGAGTGGGGAAGTTGTCTATCGTTAATTTTTAGATTGCAGATTTAGTAAAAGTAGACGATACCTAGGCAACATGTAAGACATAAAGCAGAGACCTGGACTTTTGGTTGCTTATAATGTGGTCAGCCGTTGCCCCGCTGCAATGGCTGAGTGGTTACGGTGCCCGCTGCTGTTCCCAAGGACGGGTTCGATCCCAGTTGCGGCAGCTGCCTATCAGTGGAGGCGAAATGCTAGGCACCTGTGTACTGAGTGACATCAGTGCTCGATAAAGAGCCCCATGTGGTCAAAATTAATCCGTAGCGCTGCACTATGACGTTCCTCATAACCCATGTTGCCTTCGGACGTTAAACCCCATATTCTATACCATACCATAACTTTGACGTGTTCTGTGTGCTTGACCATTTAAGCTGCAGTAATTGCTGAGCACTTGTTGAGTTTTCATGGGTATTTTTATGTGTAAATGCACAATGTGTGACTGGGTGCATATCGACAATTACGTATGCATGGCACTCATGCTAAGACTGGCGTGCATGTGAATATTCGTGTCCATCGTGCAAATAAACGGAAGTTGCATAAATAGTGAACTAAATGTAGTGTCAAAATGTCTGTGAAGAAAAAATTCTCATGTTTGCATGTGCTGTTGAGTCATTTTGATTGTAATGTCAAGCGTGGTTACGTTCAAGATTGCAGCAATATCTCGGCACATTATGATTTTGAATGGTAAAATTTTGTCTGTCTTGCATCCGTTGCAGTTTCAAGTAAGGTGGACGCACACAGTTCCAACATTGCTGCCAACATGATTTGTGTGAATGGCTTTATTGTACACTGTTGGGAGTAAGGCTTCTAGTCCATCCGAAGTGCTCTGATGAAAAATACCTTTTATAATGGTACTTGTGGTTCTTTCATGTCATTAAAACTAAACTCAAATAATAAATAATGTGAGTTTGAGCTGCATAAGTGAAAGTTATGTGACCGCTTTGTTCATGACAGTACATTTGGTTCGGTTCAATCCGCTACAATGATAGAAGACCGTTCTGCTTTGAAACAGCTAATTGACATGCATTCAAGCTTGGGATGAGCAGCAAGAGAGAAAGCGTGCATATTGTTGACGATGCAATGTTGACCCTTAAGTGCCCCTGTTACGTTTTCAGTTTTCTTGCCTTAATTTTCTTATGGTCGCACTGGGCGACTCGATTTAGAAAACTGCCAAAAAATAGTCGCACGTCCTAGCTTTAGTCAAAACCAAGGAAAAGAAAACATGCATATTTATATTTTGTTTTATTTTTATGAATCAATTTTATTGGCGTTTCCTTTGAATGAGTGTGTTGATTTTCGTCAACTGCATAAATGACTTTCTTATTTATGTTGCAATTTTTAACGTTTAATGCTTGTTTTTTCTAGTTTATTGCTGGTTTCGGCTATTTGTATTTAATTTTCTTTGAGGGAGCTCGCGATGATGATGATGCTAGCGCTCTTACAGCGCCCCCTACAGTCAGTTAGCAAAGAAGAAAAAAAACAACATGGCGGTTGTTTACGTACGTTCGAATCGCGGTCGGCGGCTGTTGCGAGTGAAGTATTCGTCGGTGTCTCGTCTTTGTGGCGTGTGTAGTTCTTTAAATTTGCCACTTTTTTGTTTGTAACCAGTAGACCGCCTATGGAATGCGTGTTTACCTCCCATGCGTCCCTAAAGGTGAGTGAGCAGGACGCAAGCCCGCGCCGTCCAGGTACTGGCGTCCCTGATCTGGGTGTTTCCAGCTCATTCTGGAAAATATCTGTGCATATAGCTCTTGTTATAATCATCACGATGCAGTGCGTGGGCTGTGATATGTCGTCGCATTGACTTTCTCGTGATGCAAGGGTTGGAGAACATTGCAGCATGTCGTTTCCAGCCAGCCTTCGATCCTTCAAGACACTGATCTGGACACCGAATGGCGACAGTACCAGTTGACGACTGTTGTGGGTGCAAGGTGGCGTAGATCTGCTAGATTACAGAGAGAAGCAATTGCCGGCAGAATAATCGCAAGACTAATCCACCTGTGGCTCGCAACCACCTCAGTGGGCTGAAAAATGCTCGGGACAGAGCGAAGCAATAAAGCTGCACGGTGCGAACGCTATAGATACGTTGCTTACGTCTCATGTAGTACCTATCTGAATTAAATGTTCTGGAATGCACTGGCAGTGTGTACTTCTGCTCTTGAGACCGAGTCGTCCTTCATGGCGCAGAAGGAGTGCACTGAACGCATGTGCATACGCTGGGCGGCGCACCTTAAAAATAAAATTGTTTCCATGTTCACTGCATGTTTTCAAAGGCACACGAGTTCTAAGGTAATCCTCCGAGTTCTCGTTCTGCTGGTATAGTCATATTTGGTCTGTGCAATCAATGACTCTGTGCCCACATACTGTCAAAAAGCAAGATTTGTCAGATCTTTGTCAGCCAGAGATGATGTGCTGGCATGCATAAATTGATATATAGCATCGTGACAGTGTGACACTGAACACTTTATTAAGATGTAATAGCATGTAATTTCGATGTTTGTGTAAGCCAGTGTATTTGCCTTCATTGAAAAAGATATTCAAGACAGTGTTTTGGTGTTCGTATGAGGCGGGACAGAACTTGTGTACAAAGTATGCGATAGCCAAGTGCTCAGGGCGAAATGTCACCTATCACTGCCTCTCGCCGGGGCAGGTGGCCCTCTGGAATTGTTTACTTCAGCATACTGCAAAACTAAAATATGTGAAGAGCTGCGCTCAAATTTCGCTTTACCGACTGTAGTTATTGGCTGTCGATTTTTTTTTTTTTTGCACGTGGTTTACTGCTGATACAATAACACACATGGCTCAGTCTGTGCATTGTACTGTGTGCTACTTACTGCATGCAATGTGCAATGCTTCAAAAGCAAGGGTTCGGGCAAGTTGTTTGTTCTAGTTAAGGTTGGTCGCCGAACAGAAAGGGACGACACGGGAACCAGACACACAGCACCGACTATCGAGATTTCTGTCAGTGCTGCATGTCCGGTTCTCGTGTTCGTGCTGTCTTTATTTCTTTGTAATGTGACCAACCTTAGCTTCAAAAGCAGTCTTCGCACTATGTACAGGGAGGGTGCACAGAGAGGGCCTGGTAATAAGCGTGCTCATTTTGTGCTCGTGTCTGTGTACAGCACCTGGTGCTAACTGCTCGCTATACTGCACATTTAAATTTAGGTGCCAAATGTACTTCTCTTGTGATGCAGTGTGTGCACACCAGGGAATGATCTCGCATTTTGCATGGTGCAGCGAGTACCCTTCTCCTTAACATGTAACAAACTGTAGCTGCCTTTCAAAAATATCATTTTAGTGCATCAGCATCAGAACCCCCCATGTTGGAATAATCCGTCAGGCTGAAGCCTCAGGTGACAGAGTGGAGGGAGTGAAATCCACCTTCACGAAATTGCAGGGAAGAGGGAAGAAGAGAGGGCGGGAGGAGGCGGTTGGCAAGCGGTTGCAAATCTGAGTCGAAGGGTGGAGAGAGTGGATGTGTCACTGATGGATGGGATTTCATCGGGTGAGTGGAGTGGGGGTGTCACGTAGTGATTGATGGTACCCATTCGTACAGTCTTACCCTGTCAGCGGCTGCTCGGTCCGGCAGGAACATAATGCTAACTTTGGCTTATGGGGTTTAACGTCCCAAAGCGACTCAGGCTATGAGAGGCGCCACAGTGGAGGGATCCAGTAATTTCGACCAACAGTGGCCCTTAACGTGCTCCGACATCGCACAGCATCTGGGCCTGTAGTGTGTCACCATCGGAATACAACTGCCGCAGCCGGGATCATACCAGCGTCTAATGGAATTTAATTTTGTCGTTACACTCACAGTAAGATTAGTCTTTCCCACGTACAAGTTGTATTTAATGTCAGAGTCCAAGGAAGGGCAGCTTTCCAAAGCCACAGCTGGGCTTGTACGGCGTAATTAAGCACCATTAACATCCTTTAGAATCAATTAACGTGTTTGTACTATGATTACACAATGGACACGGTATTTATCAAGGCAAACAATGGCAGCGTATATATGCCTGCAAATGTTTAAATCAAGAATAGTATCTGCTAGCTTATTAAAAATATATCATTTATAAAAATGACCGTCCAACTTCTCAGAAGTACCAAATCTGTGGAGAAATACAAATTGCAGATTGCCAATATGCCTAGGAAAATACATTTTGGCTGTCAAAAAAGGATTAGGAGCACTTTATTATTAATTACGCGAGGATTGTGGAGAGATGGGTCGGGTCACACCCAATAGTGCAAAACATGAACCCTTAGAAAAGATGCGAAGTTGTGGTGCATATGCACTCATATGCTGTGCATAATGGGCTGCCTTGCATTACCATAACCTGTCCAGGTAGACTGCCACAAGTCAATAAAAATATCCGACATATACAACCGCAGTTTTCAGTTAGGTAGACATTTTATTTGCGACATTCTTAATCTAGCTGGCAGGCTATCACCAGCCCGAGGTGAATGTGATGTGCAGGATTAAACGGGTGCCATATCTGGATACTGGAGTAAATGTGATGTGATGAGCCTTGGGAGCATTCCTCTTCACATGGCGCCAGGCAGTCTTGCGGCCACATAATACGGCTGACAGTGCTTCATTCTGTAACCTGTAATACCGCAGTTACTTGCATCATGGATGCAGTTTATTGTGGGAAAAAATTAGAATGGTAAGTTTGGTGCATTTATTACATGGTGTAAAACATGGTGTGGTCAGTTGAACTTTCCCCAGATTTTGATGATTGATGTAGGGAAAGCATTTATTATGCAAATGCATCCATTATTTAAGTAAATATGGTGTACAAAAACCTGGAATGGAAACAGAAATCAGCATCTGCAGGATTGAAACAAATTCCTAACAACTCTGCCACAGCACCATACCCATGACTGCCAAGCCACATTTTAGCCCCTAGCCTTTCACTCTACACTGTCCCTAATCTGTTCATTCCCAATGGGCCAGACATGAGGCCGTATGGCACTCAGGTATCCGTATCTGCCTATATGGACATGCCACGTTGTCTACTACACAGCTTTTTAAACACTTGTAGCAACAGAGTCAGTTTTCTCAGAAGTATGAAACTTTGTTGCAATTAGTTTTATGACACACCCAGCACATTAACAGGCATTCTAGCCAAATTATAATTTCGTTGCAGTTGGGTTTTGAAGCATTCTTCATTAATGAGTAAAAAGGAAATGACATTAACTGGGCACTATATGTTTCATCTAAGCTGCCTTCTCGACAAATAGGGGCATTTTAGAATTTCTAGGCAACAAAATTACCACAGTGTTCCCATCACACAACAGAAGGCTCATTGCTTGGAAGGCTGGTGGAGAGACACTGTGTAAGAGCCAAGCAAGTTCATTTATGAAGTGCTTTATCATGTGAGGGAAGGCTATTCACGGCTGTTTCTACCATGGCAATATAAGTTCGTGTCACAAATTGCACCAGCAATGCTCTGAAAAATGAGTAATACTGTTTTTCTGTTGCAGCAGTATTCTCTTTGCAAAATAAGATGAATAGTAGTTTTGCGCTGCAGCTTTCAGTGTGCAAGATGACAGCTACAGCTTAGCCTTTTGTCAAGAATACTTTTTCTCACATGCATTGCAGAACTGTAGAACCACATATTGTAAACTGTCCTAAAAGGCAAGGTGTGTTGCTGGGCGAGTTGGCTGGGGTACATCTTGAGAAAAACAGTGCTTGCAGACAAAGGACCAGAACGAGAAGGACACACAACTGCGCTGTTTTTTTTTTTGTGCCCTTCTTGTTCTGGTCCTTTGTCTGCAAGTGCTGTTTTTCTCAAGATGTCCTAAAAGGGCGGTGCACTGTGACAGCACGACGCAACAAAGAGGAATGCAGCATGGAGCGACACTTCATACTAATTTTATTGAAGAGCGCATGCCTCTATGAGTGCATCACATGCAGACAAAATGAAATCAAGCAGGGATGACGAAGAAATAAAATTATAGTGAATGCAAGGCAGGTATGAACAAGAAAATGAGTGCACTAATTTCCCAAAGATGAAAAATGTTTGCCAATTGTCAGAAGTTCTCTGTTGAGCAGTGCCAGAGAGGGCGTACTCACACAAGCAGATTCTGAGTAGGAAATGAGGGGCCTGAAATATCTCAATTTCTTAATTGTCGGGTTTAACATTCGGGAGCGACACATGGGCTATGAGGGACACCATAATGGAGGTCTATGGATTAATTTACACCACCTGGGGCCCTTTAATGCACGCTGACTTTGCACAGCACATGGCCATCTTTGTATTTTGCCTCCACTGAAATGTGGCCGCCATGGCCGGATCAAACCCACAGCCTTCGGGTAAGCAGTCTAAGAATGCCAGAGCCACTGAGGCGCCGTGGCGGGATGAGTTCTCCATTCCTAGGAGGAAAGTTTCAGGGAAAAAAAATGACTAGAAAAGAAATGCCAGAGGCCTGTAGTGTACCGTCAATGGTGCTGCTTGATATGGGATATGATGGCGCACCTTTCTCATGACCATGTGGGCTTCAAGAAAATTAGCAAATGGCACTCCTCTTCGCTGCTGTGTCTTGAGCTTGCTATGCTAAAGCACTTTGTCAGAATAGCCCGCCAACTAGCTCATAACACAATCCTAATCCCTCACCTGAAATCTGCCATCTTCAGCTGGCAGGGCCTACAAACGCCAGCACAGTCAGATGCTACTTTCTGGCTGCTGTGCATCTGGCACAAGTGTAGCTCCATTATAGCAACAGCATGCATGTGCTTGCACTTGTGCACATGCGTTGCATGGTCAACACGTACATGTGTACATGTTGTGGCAAGCCTCGCACTGCTCACAATGGAGCTTGCAGCCACTGCACGATTTGCTAGTTCTTTCCACTGTGTGCTTGAAGTTCACCAAACTTTGTGACTTTACACGCCACTGGCCATCTCCAACTCTCTCAGTACTGGACTTAGAAAGCTCAATCCCCACTTTATGCTTCCTAAACAGGGCAGATTTGCGGTGGTCTGCTCCTCCTTTGACACCTGTTGTAAAGTTTTTCGGATGTGAAACTGACGAGTACTTTGATTAATGTATCCAATCACCCATTTACCTTGCCACCAAAGTGAGAGTACTTCAGTGCCTTGTGCATTGACTCCAAGTGATTATTTGTTGTTAATCCAATGTACTGCCGATAGCAGTAGGCCCACTGACATGCCCTCTTTGCGTATGTTTTCTCAAAATATCTGACAAAGCCAAAGGCAATTAAGCCGATGCTCTTTGGAGTGGATACCAAGAAGTGCAGGGAGCAACTGTTGAGACTCAGTCTCATCTGTCCACTTCATCAGAGTGTGCAGCATGTCCCTTGTTGTACTCCTGCAGTCCTTGTTTGTGACTGTATTCAGGTGCGTGCTCCAGTTGTGTAGCACCTGCCAGCTGCAAAGCAGTCGACTCCTCAAGGGACCCATCACCTGCTCCCATGCACTGCCATAAACAGGGGCATCATCAGACATAAATGCCTGACATGGTATTGTGTTTTTTCTTTGATGGCCTCGAAAAACCTCAACACAGTGCCCGTGTTCACCCTTTTTGAAATCAAGTAGGCACACTGGATACCAAAGGCATCTTGAGAAATTGTGAGCAGGGTTGTCAGTTGGAATCAGTACTTATTTATGCCATGGGTGGAGTCAATGCACAGTTTCGCTGCCCCCAATTCATAAAGGAGCTCTCGTTGTGGGAACGTCATTAATGCTAACTCAAAGTCGCCATCTTGACTGTTGGGGTCACCCTTCTTCCTGTAATACAACAATGGCGACTCATTTTCTGCCCTCATTTCTTCGACCCATAATTCAACACTCTTAAAATCGTCTGGATCTCTCTGCTCTGTTTTGCCAATCCTAAACTTATCTGCAATGTTACGGAGGTCCTTAGTGGTCACAAGTTGCATCCGTGGGCTTGATCCACTTGTACCTGCTCGGATGTTGTGCACAATGGTTTTTTTCTGGCACTCCTTCTGCTAACCGGCCTGAAAATTGTACAGAAAAAAACTGTTAACATCTCTGGTTCATCTGCCTACAGCCATGTAATAAAGTGACAAATACTTCTGGTCAGATTCCTTCATCTTCCACTTTGTTCCTTTTCACAGGTGACACACAGTTCATCTTACTTTCATTTAACTTTTGTGGCACTGCAAAGCACACGACAAAATGGTTGTTTCAAAGCCAGATGGACTTTATTTTTATGAGTTTAAACTTGCATACTGCAATGCAAAACAGGGAAGTTATATACAGCGTGTTATAAATGCAGAATATAACAGCACTGAAAATGTGGACAAGAAAAGAATAAGGACATGTGCTTCACATCCTGTCCCATTTCATTCTGCATATTCAAAAAATGCACCGATTCGCCTGACAGCAACCTTTAAAGGAGTAGAGACACCAAATTTTTGAACGCGATCTTCGTTTCTTTGGACTTGTGCACAAGACAATAGTGTGCACGAGTCACAATGTAGAATTCACTTATGCCAAGTGAATAATTTTTAAGTGAATATTTTTCTCATGCTGTTTCAGTTTCAACACCTGAATGACTGCTGCTAAGTCAGAGACAATTGGAGGGCATGCCAGTCATACATAAACTGAAATATAAATGCTGCTTGTTCGTTTCTTTTGCGATTTCAACTCTTGTGCAGGCTTGTGTTTTATATTAGTGGTTTTTGAGGAAAGGAAATGGTGCAGTAACTGCCTCAACCATGCCATGAAGGAAAGAAGGAGTGAAAGAAGCAAGAGAGAAAGAGGTGCTGTAGTGGAGGGCTCCATAACAATTTCGACCGCCTGGGGATCTTTGGGCACTGACACTGCGCAGCACGTGGGCACCTCTTGCCTCCATCGAAACTCAGCTGCCGCAGCCGGGTTCTAACCCGGGTACTCCAGCTTAGTAGCTGAACACTCAAACCACAGCCGTTCCTGCGAGCGTTACTGATGAAGTGCCAAAACAGCCAAATAATTCTAATTAATGAAAGTTCACTGCAGATGATCTCTCTTATGAGAAAAAACATGGCTCTTATACAACCATTAGACTGGTGGCGTTGGTTTGATCAGCAACAAAATGCCTACACTTTTGACAGGCAGCCAAAAAAAGAGGCTAGCATCGAGTGCAACTGTCAGTCATTCAAGACACGTTTCATGGAGCTCAAGCCGACTTCTAACGGATGAAGTTCAACGTCAGCCGATTGAGCGACAGACCTAGGATAGTCAATGAAACCAGCAGAAAAACAAAAGAACAGACATTGGAGTAGTTCAGTGCTAGATGGCATTCCTAATTATGTTCAGTTCGAAAGACTGGACCCCTTCCACAAAGCATCTCTAAACTAAACGGCATGAAGTTCGTACAGACTGTGCTGTGCATGCAATGTGCCGTGGATCAATTGTTTTTCACCCTTCGATGTGACCAAGTAGGCTCAAGTGAATTGCACTACAGTCAGATACAACTCGAGAACGAAGTGGCAGATGCCCCTTAAAGAAGACCCCCCAGTCAATGGCGTCAGCTGATTTTCATCAGTTAATCCAATTAAAGCCATAACTAATCCCCTTTCACCTGCCACCCTCTCCTGCAATGCTACCCCCTAGGATTAACCATGACATCATGAGAATCGGTCGACGCCATTGGATGGCAGGCTTCCTTTGAGGGGCATTGGCCACTGGGTTCTTAAGCTGTGCCCTACTATAACTTCTTCCGCCCCCTCGTTTTGTGGGACATGCCTTCTCCCACTTTACAATAGGCATTTTCGTGTTGTCCCACCTCTTTTGTGCCACAGATGCATCACAGGAGAATAAAAATCATTGAAATGATCACTCGAGTTAATGAGCAATATCTTCCCCTAAAATACATTTCTATTGCACTTTCGTCTCCCATTTATGAAAGGTTGCTGGAGTGTAGCTTCTAAACGTTTTCACATTCCGGTACAGTCAACACAGCATGCACAAATGCTTTGTACAAGAGGAGTGGCTAACCTGCAAGTACTCTGGCATCATCCTGGGACAGCCTTTGGTGGCAGGCCTCATTGAAGTGTCCGTAGTGTTTCTTTTGAAACACTAAATATACCTTGCCCTCTTTCTTCATGCTAGAGTAGCAAAGCAGTGTTCGCCGATTTTGCAGCTTCCTTGCTCCTTTTCCTGCCTTTGGCGCTGTTCTATAGGAAGCTCTTCGTACGAGCCGAAACGGTGGAAGTGCCGGTAGCGTTTAAAAACCCTTGGTGCACATTCCTTCTTTCCTGTAGAAGCTATAAAATGGCAGCAAGTTTTGCTTTCTTCTCCGTCTTTGCAGGTGCAAAATCCTGAAACGGAAAGATTGTAAACATAACTAAGCACTCCACATAGTATTAGTTAATTATTAGTGTGAAAGCACAATTCCGAACGGTAAACCCCGAGCAAGATCCTGCGATGTATGTGGGTTTGTGCCAAGAGCATAGCAACGGCGACATAGCAACCACAGCCTCACAGCAGCATTGTAACATAGTTATGACACGATGCCAACATATGATGTTAAGTCCCTGACCACTCATGACTAAAAAGAAATTTTTAAAAATTGAGGCGTGAACAAAGGTGGGCTCCATTTTGATAAAAACGTGTACACAATCATAGCACATGGATAACGGCATAAGGCATCCTTAGAAAGCCAACAGTAAAGTAACAAGACAAGGCAATGTTCATGAAATTCTGCTTTTGCAACTTCTCTGTCAATTTTTTGTGTATCACACTACTTTCATTTTTTGAAAAGCAAGGCCAAATTAAAGTTTGTACTTTTTACATACACTAATGAAAAATGCATGTGCTATGGAGTGGGCACATATGCAGTACTCTCGCACTACTACTGGCGCTCTGCCTCTGCCAAGTGCGCATGACAACACAGATTTAGCTTCAAATTTTTAGCCGTTTGCCTGCAGTGCAGAACTGCATTTCCCAGCTTTTTTATTGTTAAAAATTTATCAGTCATTCGCTTACTGTTTTTTTCCTGCTATAGCGCATGGGGAACAATTTTTGGCGAAAATTATTAAGTTCAGGTTGTTATTACACGGACTGTTACATGGAAGTATTTCAATTTTACTACAACCTGCGAAAACTCATTCCTGCACAGCAACCTTTTACATGGCCCTGTCCTTTGACCACAAATTCAGGTCAGCGCTGTTGACTTCTATAGGCAGAACAATACTGGACATTCTTCCTACACACTTCAGCGTGTTGCGATTGCCATGGCTTCAGCGCTGCTAAGCCAGTGCATGCCGCGGCAATGTTGTGTGTCCTGTCGAGACATTGCAGGTGCCTGCAACAAAGCATAAGCAAGGCCTGTAGCAGCGAGTCTGCTGCAAGGACCAGTTTTTTTCCTGCAGTGGCCACTTTAAATATGAAAGAGAGTGCACTGCTTGTCACTTTGCTTATGGAGGAGCTAGGACACCAAAAAAAAATTCTGCAGACACACATAAGACTGCTTACCAGAGAGAATGCCAAAGCATTAAAGTGCACAGTCATGCTATGTAGCAGAATGACGAGTCATGAGTGCAAGGCATGACTACGCAACTTTGTACAAACTCTGCACACCTTATGTTACTAGTAAAGTGCTGAGTCATGCTACACTTCAGAATGATTAGGAGTCAAAACTATGACTACCTAAACTTTGTACAAACTATACACCTTACATTACAAATAAGTGCAAAATGACTATGACAAGTCATGGCTTTCAAAGGTTATAGTACGTTACGTTTCACATTTCACTCGAATGCCCGCAAAGGCTACCTCTGCAGATCTGCTGCACTAGACTAAGCCCATTGAAATAAATAAATAGCAGCGCAAGGAGACAAGGACAAGAAGAGACAACAAGGACGGCGCTGACGTGCATGACATCGCATGACAAAAAACGTGCATGACATCGCTAAGTTTTTGTGCACAAAACCACGTGCAAGTTTCCCCAGGTGAGTGTAAGCCCGTAAATAAAAAAAAAGAACGCGCTTTGTGTTTACAAACTTAAAATGCGCGCGCTCTAAAAGTCAATAAACTGCAACTTTTAAATCGGTAATCTAAGCGCGCGACTGCATCCCGCTTTGTTTGGCCCTTTATTGCTTTGATCACTGCGTGCGTGCACGCAGTAGTATAGACTTCGTTTCTTACCTTTATTCGAGTCGAAGACTAGATTCTCTTCCTCGAAGTTGTGGTGCCGTCGCAGGTCACGAAGGGCGACAAAATGCTTCGGACGTAAGTCGCACAAGAACGGCCGTGCCTTACTACATGTTATTGTTGTGACTGGGAGAAGGATGAAAAGGAAATTGCATGGGCCTGCCTACTGGCTGGAGCCGAGCCACCACCGCTGCCGCGTACAGATAGAGAAGAGATCAGAGGAAAGAGAAAAAGAAAAGACGCGTCGCAGCAACAACTGCGTCCTTCCCCATGAATATCCTTGATGGGTGTTTTTAAATTACTAGTATTGAAGAACGCCTTGTCGCAAATCGCTGAAGCAACGCCATCGCACGCATCCGTCTCCATGCTCAAGGCAAAAAAATAAACAAGCGAGCAAGAAATGCACCTTGGGATACCTCGGGATATTGAGCAAGGATTTTCACGAAGAGTTGAGATTTTCCCTGTCGGTTGAAGCGCAGTGTTCCCCAAAAGTCCCCACAGAGTGACGTAGAGTAGAGCAGTGACGTCTGTTCTCGGTTGGCCAATCGCAACGAGGATCACCTTCCTCTGATTACGCCCTCCGAGAAAGGCCGGACAGGAGACGGGAGACGAGCTTGGGGGGAGGGGGGCTACTGCCCACAGTCTTCCAGAGCTTCCTTTGTTAGTCACCCCTGCCCTGACTACAGCGTCGCGTACACGGGGGGAAGACGCCGTCAAAATGCGCGGCTGTCTACAGCCCCGACAAAGCAACAACTGCATGCACGCTTCCGCTGCGTGTGCGCTAGGCGCGGTTCTGGTAGCGCCCAGTCTCGGCACTGGGTGAGTGAAATGGGCGACTGAAGTGCGTTTTAGTCTGAGCTTTTCATTTGGAATTTTCAGAGTGGAATAACTTTCGTTTGCATGCTCCGATTTCAATAATTCTTTTTGCTCTGGTCTCTGGAAAGCATGATGAATCTATTTAATGATATTAACTGGTACTGAGGAAATCATCGCGGTGCCCCTTTAATGGGGTTAAAAATGCGGCTTGCGATTTTTGACGAAATACGCTGAACGCAAGGAACTCAGGGCACCTTTGTTTTACCTTAGTTGCTTCGCATGCATGCTATAATTGGATTCGAAACTGCAACTTGAAAACCACACAAAATACTAGTCTGATAGTCCAGAGTAATGCCCTTTTTCATTGCGAGAGAACTTGGGGAAAAGCTTTAACCAGAAATTGCGGATTTTCTATTGAGTCTGCAAGTGTAGAAGGCAAAAAGAAACACTACGGAAGTATTACACATATCCTTACCAACTAGTCAGCAGTGGAAAATTAATTAAGCGGTTCTGATTTCTGTCGTGCATAAGCGGTAAAGGACATATTCCCGAATGCATCCTATCTCAAGTCATATGAGTTCAAACCCGCTGTTAGCCAAAGTAGTGAATCTTTAGTGAGTTCTTCTCACCAAAGACGAATAAATAAATTCTCACCATTCGGCCGCAATTCCACTGCGCACGACGTCAAGCAAGCCATTTCGCAATGAGAGTGGGTACACAGAAGTCGTCCTCGTGCTTTTTGGCTCGCTCTCTTCTCCTGCCGAAAAAATAAAGGCGCATGTAGTCAAAGCAACATTTACTACAAAAACCACTTTAACTTCCAGACGTATATCAAGATAAAAGAGTTTTAGTACTTACAAATAAGATCTTGCAGGCGGTACGAACAGCGTCGGAGCTCTCCTAATATATGAGTGTGGCTTTTCGCGTGCACAGACTATGAACGGTGCTAGCTCGAGTGTGCATGCATTTTCGTCGCGTTGGTTGAGCACGTGGTTGAGCTCCGCCGTGCAGTCAAGAATGAGTCGCGCGGTTCCAAGACGAGCAGTGGAGACGATGGGGGGGGGGGGGGGGGGGGGGGGTTGGCTGGAGGGGAGAGAGTATTTTCCTTTACACAGGTTTTGTAGTTCCGAGAAAAGTCCTCGAGCTGAAAGGTGGAGACAGGGAGGTGGAGGAACAGCGAGCGCGTAGCTGCGCGCGAGGGAAAAAAGCTTTGAGAAAGTGACAACCAAAAAGAAAAAATAGCGCTTCGCGGGGTGGGGGGTTAGCCCGCTACCTGGAAAAGGGCACGGCCGGGAGAACAGGTGGGGAGATATTGGACTTGAAGACTTGAAAGAGAGAGGGAAAGAGGCCAAAACCGTGAAAAGGGTTTGGAATTTTTGGAGAATGAGTCACATGGCCACAGGCAGTACAGAAAGCAATATCTACAAGAGAGAAGTGGATGGGAAACACGGAAGCGTCAAAGTACTGCAGAAAAAGCCTGAAAATTTTGAAGTGAAAAACTTGGAGCTTCAAGATGCATTTCGCCAAAACGACTTGAGACACTCGCGTATTTTGTGGGGCCGTATGATGCGGCTTCTGTTAGTTCAAGATAGCTTAAAATGTTACCACATAATAAAAAAAATATAAAGCAAAAAAAATATCCAATCAGAATGTGCGCTCTTTCATAGTTTCATGTACCGTACATGCGCCAAACAAGCTAGGTTAACATGCGTCTAACGCCAGTTGTCAGTCCATTTATTCAGTGGTCGTCGAAGAATCCTCAAATTGTTTGTTGGTGTGGAAGATTTTCGCAAAAAAAGCAAAAACAAACAAAGGCATGTTGAATTGTGGTTTGCAACTACTTTCGATGGTTTTCATCAATAAAGGTGATGTTCGAAAGAAAAAAAAATTTGCGAGTAAATATGCAAAGACGTGAGCAAAAGCTATATAGCCCCCATGCAAATTACGCAGCAGAAGATTAAAATGGTCAAAAACAACAATTTCCAACACTACGATTCGCAGAAAAGGAAGAAAATAGCAAATCAGAAAACACGGGAAAGGCGCGATCACAGGGCACGGCGTAGGGAAGCGTAGGAATCGCTTAGCACGTGTCCGCGTGCGTTTATGAAGCACCTTCCTAATATTTCACGAGCGCAACGCATAATTCGACATTACGAGGCGACTGCTTCGTTTCTGGACGTTGCCAAAACTGAGCACACTTTCGGTTTAGCGAATGCACTTGCGCTAATCTATTACGTTTGTATCGCGATCTCCATGAAGCAGACACCAGCTGCGCACTGCGGCAGTGAATTTCTAGAGCGAATAAAAAAAAGTGATTTTTTATTCCAAAAACTTAATCAAATGAAACTTATTTGATTTTTGTTGAAGGCGCCTGTTGACAATTTTTGTTGAAGGCGTCTCGGGTGTAATCAGAACGTTAATTCTGATCAACAGGACTTCGATCGCAATTCTCCTAAACGTATTATTGCTGCTCACTGCGCAACCAGAGTGCAGCTTTTCCAACGGAATCATGGGTAGCTTTGCTCACAAACTGCAAAAGTGTTCGGTTAAAATATAATAATAAATAAAACCAAATCTTTGAACTCACATGTTTTAGCGCGTTCGAAAATTATGAACTGCCGATGTGGTACTCGACAATAAAATTAATTTTGAACCCATTTTAATGGATGACACAATGTTTACCAACGTTTGCCAGTATACTTTGAACACTGGATAAGCGGTGGCAATCCTAGGCCAATATAGCCAGCTCCCGGAAATGGCACAGCCAATTCTGGCAAAGAGTGGAACAACACTGGCTAACATGGCCAATGATAGCCAGGATTCGATGATGGCACAGCCAGCAATGGCAAACAGTGGGAAAATCCTGGCTAACCTGGCCCATGATAGCCAGGATCTAATGATGGCTCAGCCAATACTGGTAAAGCGACGGACAACCAGGGCCATTGTTGGATGTGCTAAGGAGTGGCACAACCAATATTGGAAACTCATTGGGAACTCTGGGCCTACTTAGGGCCATGCTTTGCCAACAGTATTCCAATATTGGCCCTCTGTCATGTGCTACCTGGGGTACCACACCCCGTGGTGTGGGCCGGCAACGTCCACGTAATACACATGTTGTTGGTTACCATAGTATCGCGCCAACGCTTCCGCGCGCGCCTGGCGACGACGGCTATGGTCTTCTCTGGACATGTTGCGGGGAAGGGGTCGGACCCGGAGGGCGCGTCTCCAGGGTTCTGGCACTCTCTCCCTTTCCTCAATATGGTAGTCACGTTTGATGTGTAGCCGGTCCAAGAGGCGGCGACCGGACGTGGTCTGTGCAAGACGCGTGTATTGGTTGACTAAGTGGGCTTCTCGAAGCTCCCGGAATGTGTTTACCACGCCCAAGGCGAGAAGTCGCTGGTTGGACGTGGTGACCGGGAGGTCGAGAGCCCGCTTGATGACTTTCCGGTGGATGACCTCCAGTTGGTCATCATCATGTTTGCGCAGGTGCAAGTAGGGGGTTGAGTACAGGATTCTACTCGTCACGAAAGCATGGGCAAGCCGCAGTGCATCCTTGCTTCGTAATCCGCCCCGCTTGTTGGAGACCCGGCGGACCATGCGGCCCACCTGGTCTCCCACTGTGCGAAGTTTGGCTAGGGTAGTGTCGACCCTGCGTTGATGGTGTATGAAGAGACCAAGGACGCGGATCTCCTTGGTCTCCCGGATCGGTCCCGAGGGGAGACTGATGCAAAGCGGAGTTGTGTTCCGAGGGGAGGGACGTATGTGCACAAATTCTGATTTAGATGGGGCGCACTGGAGTCCGCAGTAGGCCGCGTAGTCGTCGACTAGGGTCGCCGCTGCTTGCAGGCAGGATTCCATGTGGCCCAGGTTACCTTGCGTGGCCCAGATTGTAATGTCATCCGCATAAAGAGCGTGATGTATCCCGGGCAAAGAAGACAATTTGGAGGGAAGATGAAGCATTGCAAAATTGAAGAGGAGGGGAGACAGGACCGCGCCTTGAGGTATTCCCCTCGAGCCGATGGTGTATGACCCGTGTTCCGCATCTTGTATGCGTATGTAGGCTTGACGGTCTGTAAGAAATTGTTTTATGTAGTTGAATGTTTTGTGGCCACAGTTGGTGTTACTGAGGTGGTCCAGGATTACTTCGTGTTTGACGTTGTCGAATGTGCCTTTAAGATCCAAGGCCAGGACCACCTTGTCGTTGTGGGGACATTCGACAGGATCTAAGATGTCGTGGTGAAGCTGCAGAAGTATATCCTGTGCTGACTTGTGAGGGCGAAAACCGAACATGGTGTCCGCGAAAGTGTGCTGTGTTTCGAGAAAATCGGAGAGACTGTCGCGCACCATCGTCTCCATCAGCTTGCCGACACAAGACCCTTGTAAGGGACTGGATCGCGCTGACGAGCGCCTCCTCATCAAAATTCTTACTAACACTGTATTGTGTCCGGCTGTACTTAAACATTTCAACGAATCCTTTGATGGCACGTGCCAGTTCTGTGGGGAGATGGCTGACACCTTCTACATAGTTTGGGCGTGTCAATCCAACCCATCTATCCCCCCCAACCCCACCAGAGAGGACTGGGAGGCGGCCCTGCTCGGCTGTCAGGACCTAAAGACCCAAAAGGCCTTGGTTCACCGGACGCGGGAGGCGTTGCTTGCCAATGGGGCCCCGGAATAGGGGCTCCACCTAGTATTGTTAGGGGAAAGGGCCAATAGGGCCCACCACAATCACCTCCTGTAAATATTTATTTCACTATAAATGTTTTTCACCACCACCACCCGCACTGTGGAGAGATCTGCGATATCTTTCACATGGTGTGGGCATGTACTCAGAATCCTCACCTTCCCCCTTCCCCCACCCCCACCCGAGAGGCATGGGAGACTGCCCTCCTCAACTGCTACGCACTGGTGTCCCAAAGGGCTCAAGTAAAGCGGGCGCGAGACAGGGCCTCGTCGTGCGGTGTCCCGGAAGGATACCGACCATGCAGCAGGGTGTTCTGACCCTCAAACTCTTTTTGAATATTAAAGTTTTTCACCACCACCGCCAAATGAAGGAATGCAGTGCGCCGCGTCTACAGGTCACGTGTGGCTACCGGCCGCCGCTGAGCTTCTGCATGTCAGAGCGAACCCAAAGGATAGGACAGCAATTCACATCTCTCTGTCAGGAGGTCCTATTAGAGAGGTGGAGGAGCTCCGTATTCTGGGCTTTTTCATTCACCAAAGACTGAGACCGGACTCCACCTTTGTCAAAATAAAGAGAGTAGGCGAACAGGTAGGGCGCATGATCCACCTCGTTTCCAACAAGCCGGGCGGTCTGCGGGGCAGGGACGCGCTTCGGCTCGTCTATGCCTTCGTTACAAGCCGGATCCTCTACGCCGTCCCATATCTCCGCACTTCTAAGCAAGACGAGGCGCGAATAGACGCCATTATCCGCAAGGCAACTAAGCGAGCCCTGGATCTCCCGGTGGCTACCTCTAATGCCAAACTCAAGGCATTGGGGGTGCTAAACTCCTACCAGGAGCTGCGGGAGGCCCACCTCGTGAACCAATACACGCGGCTCATGCAGACGGGCCCTGGGCGCCGCCTGCTAAACCGCTTACACATCCAACACGACTGCACTCCAGAGGAGGCGGAGCGTATCCCAGTACTGTGGCGCCATATGCTCTGGGTCTCCCCGCTCCCCCGTAACATGGACACCGACATGCACGAAAACAGACGACAAGCGCGGGCTCGGGCTCTTGAGAGACAACACGGCTCCCGACCCCGTGTATATTATGTAGACGTAGCAGGGCCATCGCCCACGGGATTTTACACGGCCGCTGTAATTGACCAGGAAATGAACGTTGATGGACTCTCCTTTCGAGCCCCGAATTCAATGCGAGCCGAGGAAGTAGCGATAGCGCTTGCTGCCGCCCACGCCAATTCGATCACGGACTCCCGAAAAGCATGTGATCATTACTTGGCAGGAAGGATCTCCCCCTTAGCTGCTTGCATTCTAAGACGGACTGCTACTGATCCAACACCGAAAATAATCATTTGGGCTCCTGGCCACCAGGGCTTACGAGGTAATGAGGCCGCTGACGCGGCTGCCCGAGCGTTTATTCACCGGGCTCCTCATCCCAGCTCTTCTGGCTCGGGGACTAACCAGCCGCTGCTGCGATTCAGGGAAATAATAACGCATTATAGCGACAACCACCGCCTTTTCCCGCCCCCTGCAAAGGGGCTGAGTAAAACGGAGGAGCGAACTTTAAGGCGCCTGCAGACAGGTACTTTACTCTGTCCTGCAATAATAAAACATTACGATCCTAACATGGATGGACGATGCCCGCAATGTGGGGAAACCCGTGATATCTTCCACATGGTGTGGGCATGTACTCAAAATCCCCACCTCCTCCTTCCCCTACCCCTTCCAGAGAGGCACGAGGGACTGCCCTCCTCAACTGCTCCTCGCTTGAGTCCCAATGGGCTCTGTGAAACGGGCGAGAGACGGGGCCTCGTCATGCGGTGTCCCGGACTAGGGACGCCGACTATGTAGCGGGGCCACTCTGTGGCTCCCAAACACTATTTCATAAATTAACAGTTTTCACCACCACCACCGCTGCGCGACGACTCAAAGCGTCTTCGGTAACTTTTTTTATATTTTGTTTTTGATGTTGGTGCGACTGAGAGAAAGAAAACATAATCTACAGCTGGTATGACGTCACAGCACCAGTAGCGCCACAGGTGCGCGGCGCGGCGTAACTGCAGCCGGGCTATCTGAAGGAGCGAGTTGGTCGCCCATATTCACTCCGCTAAAGGTCAAACGTAACTGCGGCCGGGTCGCGCGAAGGCTTGAAAGTGCGAGTAGCATTGCTTTCGCAATAAAACGCATGCTTTCGAATTCCTCCACACCCGCCGTGGTGGCTCAGTGGTAAGGCGCTCGTCTACCGAGCCGGAGTACCCGGGTTCGAACCCGACCGCGGCGGCGGCGTTTCGATGGAGGCGAAACGCAAGAGGCCCCCGTGTGCTGTGGGATGTCAGTGCAGGTTAAAGATCCCCAGGTGGTCGAAATTATTCCGGAGACCTCCACTCCACTACGGCACCCCTTTCTCTCTCTCTTCTTTCACTCCTACCTTCCTCCCTTCCCTTACGGCGCGGTTAAGATGGATGTCTACCGAGATATGTGAGACAGATACTGCGCCATTTACTTTCTTAAAAAAAAAAACAATTATTCCTCCACCTAAAGAGACGTAAGTGCCCTGAGAATTATTTTTGACATTTTCCACTCTGAGCACGTGATATGCAAGCGGTGGCGCAGGTGTTACTCAAGGTGAAAGAGGCAGCGGCGAGGAGCGAGCGCAGCTGCGGCGCGTAGGCGAGCGATGGTTGGTTGGAAAAGCTTTATTAAGGCGAAAGCCTTTATTGCCGCATACTGTCGTGACCAAGGAATGTTAGCAAGTGTGTCCGCGTTTCGGCGTCACTACTTATAAAAAAACCGTGTCGAGGCTGGGAATTACATTCACCAAAGTTTTGAGCAACCGCTCGTCACACAGCATTCCCGGTGGCGTCATAGCATTTCTCTTTGCATACAGCTTATATGTTTTAGTCAAGTCAGAGGCTAGCTTGCGACAGGGGTTCTGACCAATGGGGTCACTAGGCGCCGTGGTCGATCCTTGGTCCAGGATGCCGCACTTTGCTGCCATCGTGGCTCGGCGTACAATAAATCGTTACGCTTCCTCGTCCTCGTTGGCCAGCAAGTGCTCCCACTGCATCACACTCGGGTTGTTTATTGTTGGCTCTAAGTCTGCCTTAGGGCAGGTCCATGTGACATGCTCAAGTGTAGGTTTACCCTGAAACCACGGACATTCGTCTGCGTATTGTGCAGGGAAAATCTTGTTAGTTTGTGCAGGTGCGGGTAGGTACTGGTTTGTAGTCTGCGCCAGTCTACCGCCTCCTCTTTGGTAAGCCTTTTGTGCGGAGCTGGGTAGCGTTTCCGCTGACTCCTGTAATGATCGAGTGTATCTGAGTACGTGGGGGTAACTGGGTCAAAGGTGCCCGTTGTGCAAAGTGTTGTTTGCTCGGTTGACGTACCCTCGAGCTAACCGTCTGCAGCCACGTTGCCCCGCCGCGAGACGCTAGTGAGGCAAGATGATCCAAGGCGAGATGATACTGAGGATCCGTCATCGCTATCCTCTGGCTCAGTTTCTGCATGGGCTGAGGCGGTCCGGCCTGCTTGGTTTCGTTCTTGAATTTTACGTGCGAGAATTTGGTTTTGGCGCCTGAGCTCCTCTACCTGCCGCTGTAGGGCGGATTCGGTGTGGGAGGGAGGGTGGGTGGACCTAGAGACTAACCCACTCCAACTTCTCATCTGAGTTTGTCCTTGTACCAGGGGCGGGAAATCGCTGGCTTTTGAAGACCGGCGGCCTCGTCGGGTTTCCGGATTTGACAAATTTGTTGTAATATAAAGGCACCAAAAAACTGCCGATGATTACGCTACTTCCTAATGCGAAATTTGAGCGCAGCTCATCAGCTGTTGCAGCTTTTCGATAGATTGAGGCAAAGAATTCGAGCAAGACATGTATGTACAATTACAGACAACTTGTTATTTTTCGCACGTTTTCCTGCAAGAAAACCTCCACTAGCAGTTCTTGATTGCAATGAAGGAAGCTTTGGGGTCAGAGAAATGGATGGATATATGCTCGACTTGCTGCCCCAGTGCCTGGTTCTTAAAGACGAGGTCTGTGCAAGTATTTCGGGAGGTTGTCACAGCCGTGGGAGCTGTTACGAGCGAGAGGAACGGGATGTTCTCCCGCATAAGTGGTAAGAAATTCCTGTTTGTCTTTATATGTACACCCCCCCCCCCCCCCCCCCCCCGTCAAAAGTATACTGCCCAAGGGGTTTGCTTGGGAAGCCTGCTGCATGCCTCGTTATGCCTCCTCAGCGACCGTAACCTCTCGACTGAGGAATAGCATCGCGTCCTCAATCCTGCCAAACTTTGGACTGTTAGATATGTTAGGGAGCCCCGATAAAATCCTTAGAATCAAACCCCTTGGGCTGTATACTTTTGACGGGGGCTGTACATTAAAGTCCCCATCCACCCTGGCAGGTGGCCATTAATGGTAGATCGCGAGAGTTCGCTCACCGAGGTCATCCTTCGAAAAATTGTTAAACGTGCCCTTGACCTCCCCATCACTACTTCAAACAGCCGGCTTATGGCACTTGGGGTGGTGAATACTTTCGGGGAGCTCCGGGAGGCGCACCTTACAAACCAGTACACGCGCTTGTCGCTAACGGAGTCGGGTCACCGCCTTCGTGCTCGACTCCATATCCAACACAGCACTCCCATGGAAGACAGGTTTCGCATCCCGGAACTGTGGAGACGTGCCCTCCACGTGCGGCTTCTTCCAGCCAACATGTCACACAAAGACCATAATGGTCTGTGCTTGGCACGAGCGCAAGCCCTAGCCCGACATTATGGCAACAAAATAGGTGTATACTACGTGGATGCCTCCAGCCCTCACCATGGGGGATGGTACACGGCCGCGGTAGTTCACAACAGCAACACAGTTAACGGCCTCACCTTCAGAGCCCGTAGTGCAACACAAGCAGAAGAGGTCGCGATTGCTCTCGCGGCCTCACATTCCGATTCAAAATACATCATCACCGACTCGCGAGGGGCCTGTCAGAACGTCGAACAAGGCTGCACTCCCTTCCTAGCCTATCGAATCTACCAAAATTACATACTGGACACGGACCCCGCACACCGTTACCTTATATGGAACCCTGCTCATCAGGGGTTGGCAGGAAACGAGGCAGCAGACGCCGCCGCCCGCACGCTCTCTCACCGGGCTGTTTTCTCCTCCCCACCCGATCAGGAACCCAATTTTAATCCGGTCTATAAGTTCAAAGATATTACAACCTATTATCAAAATAGTCATCGCCTTTACACTAGCCCATGTGAAGGCCTCAAGAAGGCGGATGAGCGGCTCCTTCTCCGCCTTCTCACCAATACATTGCTGTGCTCGGCACCACTAAAACATTTTGACCCCTCCTTTAGCGGCAGCTGCCCAAACTGTAGTGCGGTGTCTTCGGACACCTATCACATGGTGTGGGCCTGCCGCTCCAACCCTGTTATCCCCCCTCACCCCAACCCAACCCGGGAGGGCTGGGAGGCGACCCTGCTCGGCTGCCACGACTCACAGGCCCAACAACCTTAGTCGGGCGCGCCCGGGCAGCGGCCACCGCCACTGGGGTCCCATACTAGGGACCTCCACCTAGTGTTTGTGGCTCATCCAAAATTCCTTCTGTCCCTTCTAAATAAATGTTTTCACCACCACTCACCGTTAGCGCTACGCATGCGGCCCATCAGTTCAGTTCAGTTCAGTTTATTACCTTAAAAGTCCCCCGTAGGGGCATTACATAAGGGGTGGGTTTTTATACAAACAATAAGGATCATGGTAAACAGTTATTGAAAAAAATGGTCAGATACAAGTTGCAAAAACGAAGATGGGCAGGTAGTAGAAGCGATTTCGTGGGGAAGGCCGTTCCAGTCTGTGGCGGTTCGGAAAAAAAATGAAGCAGTGAAGGTGGTGGTCCGGGCACGTGGGCGCGCAACTTGAAGTGGATGGCTGGTCCGATATGATATGCGTGCTGCTGCTGTGATGTATGGTGCTTGATTAAGGGACGAAAAAAAGAACTTGTGGTACAGTGAAAGGCTAGCAATGCGACGTCGACAGAAAAGCGATGATAAACCAGATTCTGCTTTGAGAGATGAAACGCTGATATTATATGAGTACGATGAATGAATAAATCTAACAGCGCGATTTTGGACTGATTCTAATGCGTCGGCGAGATATGCTTGGTGCGGATTCCAAATGGGCGACGCGTATTCCAGTTTTGGCCTGACAAGTGATTTATAAGCTAGTAATTTGACATGTTCCGGGGCGTTTCGCAGATTACGTTTCAGAAAGCCTAAGGTTTTGTTAGCTGCGGCGATAATGTTAGTGACATGTGTGCTCCAAGACAAATCGTGAGAGAGCGTTACACCTAGGTATTTGTAAGACTGCACTAGTTCCAGGGGTGTGTTAAGAATTGTGTAAGGGAAACAAAAGGGACTGCGCCGGCGGGAGAAGTGCATGCATTTACATTTGTTGGCATTTAGCGTCATTAGTGAATTGTTGCACCAGTCTGAAACGCTGATTAGATCGTTCTGGAGAGCAGTTTGGTCAGATATGTTTTTGATTGTGCGGTAAATGACGCAGTCGTCTGCGAACATGCGTATATTAGAAGAAATACACTTAGGTAAATCGTTAATGTATATTAAAAACAACAGAGGACCAAGGACAGATCCTTGGGGCACGCCGGAAGTTACTGGGAGGGGTCTAGATAAGTTACTGTTGATTAAAACCATTTGCGTACGATTGGACAAGAATTCCTGTATCCACATTATAACGTTAGGATCTAGGTTTAGCAGTTGAAGTTTTAGTAACAAGCGCTGGTGAGACACCTTATCAAAGGCTTTCGCAAAATCCAGATAGATTGCGTCAGTTTGCACATTAGTGTCCATGTTAGTGTGTAAGTCATGAACAAAAAGAGCTAATTGGGTTTCACAGGAGAAACCTTTCCGGAACCCATGCTGCGAGGGATGAAAGAAATGGTTACAGTCTAAGAAAGAAATAATTTGAGAGTAGATGACATGTTCCATGATTTTGCATGGCACGCTTGTTAGGGAGATAGGTCGGTAATTTAATGGAGAGTTTCTGTTACCTGTTTTGTAGACTGGAACGACCTTTCCCACTTTCCAATCATCTGGCATGGTTCCTGAAGAAAGTGACTGGGAGAACAGCAATGACAAGTATGAAGTAACCGTGTGTCTCGTGTTCCTTAGAATTTTAGAGTTAATACCATCAATGCCAAATGATGACGACAGTTTAGTCTTCTGGATTATGGATGAAATTCCGTCTTCACAAAATGTGATGTTTGGCATGGTACCTTCCATATTGAAATAAGGAAAAGAAGAGGGCGTTTCGATTTCTTTCGTGAAAACAGTGGCAAATGCGGAATTGAAAGCGTCGGCACATTCAGCATCGGTAATGGTTTCTTGTAAATCATTGGTGAGAGTGATAGCGCGTTGTGGGTGAGGGTTTATTACTTGCCAAAACTGTCTTGGGTTACTGCGCAACAAATTTGGAAGTGTAGTAGCATAAAATAAACGCTTTGCGCTGCGGATCGCAGTCAGATATTCATCTTCGGCTTCGTAGTAGGTTTGCAATCGAGATGGGTTGTTTTTAGCCGCCCGATAGAGACGCTTTTTTTTATTTTCTAGTCTTTTTAAGGATTTAGTAAACCAGGGTTTTTGGTGGCTGGTGCGAATGTTAACAGTTGGTATATATTTATTAGCCAAATCATTTAACTTATTCTTAAACATCGCCCAGTTATCTTGGATCGTTTGAGTGTGACATGCAGCTTCGAAGCTGGGAAAAAAGGTATCAAGTTCATGATTTATCGCGTCATAATTACCTTTTTCGTAAAGTGTTATAGTTTTCTTTTGAGTCTTATTTGGTGTTACAGGAAATGAGAAGGTAGCATGAATGACATTATGGTCACTAATTCCTCGAAGATATGCAACGGAAAGTAGGGCATCCGGGTTATTTGTCAAAATAAGATCCAGAATGTTTTCGGATTCAGGCGTGACGCGCGTTGGTTGTGACACTAATTGTGTTAAATTAAAGTTCAAACAGATGTCAATGAAATTCCTTTCCTCTACAGGACCTGCTATTGAAGAAGATGGGAGGTTGCACCAGTCAATGTTTGGGAAGTTAAAATCCCCGAAAAGGAGAATGGAGGCATTTGGATAGCTTGTTGTCAGATGAATTAAGTTATTATTGAGTTCGTTGCAAAAGTCGGGTGTGGGATGGGGAGGCCTGTAGCAGACTCCCAGTAGCACTGTTTTTGGTGATGCTCGACATAGTAACCAGAGTATTTCAAGCTTTGATTTGATATTTATCATAGTACATAAAATTTGGTTATGAACGGCTATGAGAACACCACCGCCCCTTGATCCTTCGCGGTCATTTCGAAAAACTTGGAAGTCAGGTAGGTCTGCCAAAACTTCGGTATCGGTGACGTAATTTTTTAGCCAGGTTTCTGTTAAGATGACCAGATTGCTGCCTGTTGATGATATGATGTTGGACACGAGCTCTCGCTTTGGAAGATAACTGCGAACGTTGGTGTAAACTACGGATAATGAAAGGTTAAATCTAGATTTGGGTCTTGGTTTGTTTTTTACCTTTAAGAAACGGGATGATTGCTACTGAATTTCTGTGACACTGTTCGAAGCTTCGTCGAAAATGTAGCGTTTTGGGCCGATGCACAAGGTTTTGTAACGTAGAGAGTAAGCTACTGATTTGGATTTCGCGAATGCCAGCAGATGTTTTCTTGCTTTCTGGACGGGGCGAGTGAAGTCTTCGCCTATACTGAATTTTGTTCCTTTCAGCATTCGGCCTTTTGATAGAAGAGCGTCTTTAGTTTTCCAGTGCATGAACTTTACTATTATTGGGCGATTCCGGTCCTCTGAATGTTTCCCTAAACGATGTGCCCGTTCTATGTCTGCGGGGTTAATATCAGTTTGTAAGTTTTCATGACAAATCTGGATGACTAGTTCCTCAGACTGAGCATATGTCTCATTAGTAGTGGTGTCAGGGATTCCGTAGAAGATCAGATTACAACGGCGTGATCGGTTTTCAGCATCATCAATGCGAGCCTCTAGCTCTGAAACAAGGTGAGTTGTTTCAGTTGAGGTCGCTTGCAGGGTTTCTATGTCTTGGCGTAGGGGCATGAGGGTGTGATAGTGGGCCTCTAAATCGATCATGCGTTTGTTAAGGTCGTTTATTGTTTTGTCTGTTGTTGTCAGCTGTACTTTAAGATCCTTTATCTCTTCTACAAGTAGCGCTTGGCCTGCGGTTAGTTTTTGCAATTCGGTCAGGACAGTGTCTAGGTTAGCAGGGCCAGGATTTGTTTCTACATCACCGGATAGGGTTAGTAACAGGCGGACAACATGGGCACATTCAGAAGCAATTGCGACACAACACTGTGGGCTCGGGAGCTGTACCAAGAAGTAATTGCTCGATTTTTTAGCATAGAGTGCGTATGTTTGACTGACCTGCATGGCGAAAGGGAAGCGGTTAGCGAACTGCGCTGTGGCACAGTCTCCGAGCCCACAAAACTGCGTCGACGGTGGCTCCTCATTTATAGCTGGCGGATTGGCTGCTCTTGATGGCGATGAGGCTTTCCAGGGTTGTTCGAGGACAGGCATCTCAGGTTCCAGGAATAAGATTGACGGAAATGGCGATGAGTTGAAACCGGGGAAGGGGTGGCATATGGCCGCCCCATCTTCGTGGCAGTGGAAGGCCCGTCCTGACGAGGCACCCGGAGATACACAAGCCAGGGCGGGAATCAGCAGGTTGCTGATTAGACAGATGATGATCTGCATGGCGAAAGGGAAGCGGTTAGCGAACTGCGCTGTGGCACAGTCTCCGAGCCCACAAAACTGCGTCGACGGTGGCTCCTCATTTATAGCTGGCGGATTGGCTGCTCTTGATGGCGATGAGGCTTTCCAGGGTTGTTCGAGGACAGGCATCTCAGGTTCCAGGAATAAGATTGACGGAAATGGCGATGAGTTGAAACCGGGGAAGGGGTGGCATATGGCCGCCCCATCTTCGTGGCAGTGGAAGGCCCGTCCTGACGAGGCACCCGGAGATACACAAGCCAGGGCGGGAATCAGCAGGTTGCTGATTAGACAGATGATGATCTGCATGGCGAAAGGGAAGCGGTTAGCGAACTGCGCTGTGGCACAGTCTCCGAGCCTTCCTATCTCTCTCTCAGCACCGCACGTATACCTATAAGCGCGATTCATGCGTCCACTGACCCAGGCGGTACTTAAACATTTCAACGCATCCTTTGATGGCACGTGCCAGTTCTGTGGGGAGGTGGCTGACACCTTCCACATGGTTTGGGCGTGTCAATCAAACCCATCTATCCCCCCAAACCCCAACCCCACCAGAGAGGACTGGGAGGCGGCCCTGCTCGGCTGTCAAGACCTAAAGACCCAAAAGGCCTTAGTTCACCGGTCGCGGGCGGCGTTGCTTGCCAATGGGGCCCCGGAATAGGGGCTCCACCTAGTATTGTTAGGGGAAAGGGCCAATAGGGCCTACCCCAATCACCTCTCTGTAAATATTTATTGCACTATAAATGTTTTTCACCACCACCACCACCCAGGCAGTCTGTCATGCTCCCTTCCTTCCCTTAAAATGCCATGACTTTGTCTATGCTAACGCATGCAATCCCGGAAATGAGGCCGCCGATAACATAGCCCGAGGACTTATTTGCCGGGCAAATGGCGACCCCAGCCGGGATTTCTCGAGGGAGCGGACACACACGTTCTCAGAACTAACTCAACAAGCACGTCTTGCCCGTCGACTCTATCCCCCTCCTCACCCCCGCCTATCCCACTCCCAACAAATCCTCTGGAGGCGACTCCAGACCCGAACTCTTCCTACCCCTCAGCTTCTATCCTACTTCCGCCATGTTTCCCCAGAGTGCACTCTCTGCGGAGAACCGCACACCACCCTTGACCACATCCTCTTCGGCTGCCCTGCCGACCCTCGCCCGCAGGGACAGCCCGCCATCGGTACATGGGAGGAATGGGAGGCCCTCCTTGCGTCGCAGGACCCGGACGCGCAACTTCGCTTTGTGAACCGGGGTGCCAGTGCCATGGCCCTACGTGGCCTGGACACATGCGCGTAATGTGAGGGCTGTGCGGTGACCCTGAGACCTTGTACGGTCCAAACTCACTTGCCTAATAAAGTTTTCCATCCATCCATGCAGCACACATCTGTCACTACCACCACGTAGCTTAAAGCACGATTGAGGTGTCTACTGTCCTAAGAGAGCAGTTATGCGCCTTTCCTTTGCTTTCCAAGTTTCAATGGAGGCTTAAAGGGTGTCCACTGCTGGTTACAACGCACAACGGCGACGGCGACGCCGCGAAACACAGCGACGGGCGCCAAAGAGCTGCGCTCTAAAACCACACACACACAAGACAAGAGAGAGAGAGAGAGAGAGAGAGAGAGAGAAAACTTTTATTTAAAAATAAGAAGGTTGCTCGAGCAACTTGGGTGGCACCCCTAGTCCAAGGCGCCACTGGCTTTAGCTGACTGACGGACTTGCTGAACCAACTTAAGTTGCTGATCCAGGGTCTCGCTGGTCAGGGCCACCTCCCACTGCTCATATGTCAGGTTGGATACAGTTAAGTGTTTTGGTTTCGTTGCACATTCCCACGATATGTGGTAGAGCGTAGGGCAAGCTCCACACCAAGGGCATGTATTCTGATATTGAGTGGGGCTAATCTTGTGTAGGATGAACAAGTTAGGGAAAGTGTTGGTCTGAATTTTCCTCCAGTCTATGGCTGCGGAGGAGTCTAGTTTTATGTGAGGGGGTGGGTATTTTCTGCGCTCCAGCCGAATATGTTCTAATCTGTCACCATAGGTGCTAGGCATGGGCGTGGGGTAGGGATGAGGATCCGCCCGGTGGGTTAAATCTCGGGCTAGATCGTTGGCTACCTCATTTCCAGCTAGTCCTTCGTGACCAGGTGTCCATGTTAGTCTGTGTGTTAGGCTGAGATTGCCAAGTAGCTGTGTTGCTCTTGAGGGAAGCCTGCCGTTAAGGAAGTCTCGGCAGGCTTGTTGGGAGTCTGTTATAACGTGGGAGGACTCTCCTCTTTGGTCTTTATGTTTGATGGCGATAGCTATTGCCAGAGCCTCTGCAGAGGAGGGGTTTTCTGCATATATAGAAGCTTGGAGAGCCGGTTTTAGTTGGTGGTCAATCGCAGCGACTGAGAACTTTCCCGGCGTGGGGTAGGCCCCAATGTCTACTTAAACGGCTTTACGGTCGCTTTCTAGGTCGCTTTCTGAAGTGCCTTTGCTCGCGCTTGTCGTCTGCCTTGCTGATGAGCATGATGCATGTGACGTGGGATTGGACTAACGAAACGGTGATCTTTTCTCGGGTTTGGAGTGGAAGAGAGGTTTTACTGCCTCTTGTCTCCAGCCCCGGCCATGTCCATAATTTAGTCAGGATCGTCCTTCCCGCATTGGTTTTTAGAAGGCGTTCTTTTTGGCTTTCCAAGAAGGCTTCTTGGAGCTCGGTAAAAGTGTTGTGCAGACCAAGCTCTAGGAGTCGTTCTGTAGAAGTGGCTATTGGAAGATTGAGGGCAGTTTTGTAAGCCCCTCTTATGATTGTATCGATAGCTCTGGTTTCCACAGTGCCCAGTTTTTGGTAAGGGGGGCCGTATGTTATCCTGCGCAGAACTAGGGCCTGGACGAGTCTAAGGGTGTCCTCTTCTCTCATACCCTTGCGGTGCCAGGTAATGCGGCGGATCATTCTTGAGATTTGATTAACTGTTGTTTTGATGGTTCTGATCATATGGTCGGATCTGAGGTTACTTTGAAGCCAGAGCCCCAGTATCCGGATCTTGTCCACTTCATTAATCTTGCGTCCAGGAAAAGCTCAACTTCTCCTGGGGATGTGTAAGGGAGTTTGTGGAGTCTAATGACCTCAGACTTCTCCGGGGCACACTCCAGACCACTTTCCGCAGCAAATTCTTCAACCCTGTGTATGGCTTCTTGTAGGGCTTCTTCTTTTTGGGCTAAGGAGCCGTGTGTGGCCCATAGAGTTATATCATCGGCATAGACCGTGTAGCCTATGTCGGGCTGCGTTTGAAGCTTTCTTGCTAGCTTTAGCATGGCAATATTGAAGAGGAGAGGGGATATTATAGCCCCTTGAGGCGTACCCTTGTTAGGCATGGGGAAGGGATGAGAACGGACTTCACCAATGCCTATGGTGGCGGTTCTGTTGGAGAGGAAAGCCTTGATGTAGTTAAATATCCTCTCTCCACCGGCACCTAAGAAGCGAGCCGTCGAGGCCACGCGCAAGCAATCAGAGAACAATCGAATCGACAACCCCGAGGCCAAATTCGAAGCGACGTTCACCAAACTCGAACAATTAATCACGGCGAACATCGCAGCAGTGACAGCAATGAAACAAACAATGGAGATCTACCAAGCCGAGAACACGAACAGATTCGCCTACATCGAAAGGACCCTACAGCCGATAGTGAGCCACCCGACGTTTGCGCCCCTCTTCGCGCAACACCCACCCAACCAGGGAACCGCGTACACACCAACGCAACCATGGCTGCCAACGCAACAACAGCAGCAGCCGTAACAGCGTGGCAGTGGAACTGTCGCGGCCTCGGAAGGAAGAAGGCAGTCATCCAACAGCACATCGCACATGCCGCGCGCAAACCAGACGTGATCCTATTACAAGAAACGCTCACCGACGCACCGTCCCTGCCCGGCTACAGAGTGCACAAGGGCCAGCCCGACGGGAGAGGCCTGTGCACCCTGGTCAGGAAAGGAATCACGTTCGTTGAGCACGAGCTGCAAAGCAATATCAAGATCGAGCACACACTCACCGAAATCATCCCGGGCAAGAAGAGAAAAGGAAGCATTTTTCTGCTCAACATATACAGCAACCCATCGCAGAGAAAACAGAGATTCAAAACAATACTACACAGAGCTAGCACCGCGGCAGGCCGCAACACGCTAATCGTCTGCGGCGACTTCAACGCGATGAACCCAGCCTGGGGCTACAACAAGTACACAGCAAAGGGCCGCGACCTGTACCAAGACGCCATGGAACTCGACTTCACCCTCATCACGGACCCGACGCACCCGACGAGAATCGGTAACTCTGTGTCCCGGGACACCACTCCGGACCTCACGTTCGTCAAGAACGACGTCCGGGGAGCGATCACCTGGCGAAACACGGGAACCGACCTCGGCAGCGACCACACCATCGTGGAAATCAGCATACCGGAACACAACGACACCAGCATCAAAACACACAGATGGGTAGACTGGGATGCCTTCCGAGACGCCAGAAGCCAGAAGACAGACGCTGACGGCGAGATCGAAGACATAGAAACGTGGACGGCCGAAATCACCAAGAGCGTACGCGACGCGACCAAAGAAATTGAAACGGACGCTGCGATTGATAAAGTAGACAGCCGGCTAGCGCATCTCATCGAAGCCAAGCAGTCAATACTCAGTCGCTGGAAGAACCAACGGCTCAACCGCAGACTCAGAAAGAAGGTGGCGGAGGTCAACCGAGCGATCGAGGAGCACTGCCGCGCTCTATGCACGCAACAGTGGATCGAGATCTGCAACGCGGCAGACGGGCAGATGCATAGCGGGAAGACGTGGAACCTGCTGCGGCACCTGCTCGACGAAACCAAGACCAAGTCGCACCAAAGGGATAGACTCGCCAAGCTCATACATCGGGCTGTCTCGGTACTGGGTGCTGATGCAGTCACCAGGCGCATCAATGACAAATACCTGCCCACTACGCCCACCGAACAACACGCGCCGTACGGCGGCCTACCCAACGCGAAGCTCGATCGTGACATCGACGTCGAGGAGGTCCGCGCGGCCCTGCACGCCCTCAACAGCCGGTCGGCAGCTGGCCCGGACCTCGTCACGAACAAGGCGCTCAAGAACCTCGACGACGGCTCGATTGAGAACCTCGCAAAATACTTCAACAAGTGCTGGAGAGCGGCCGCGCTACCAAAGCAGTGGAAGACAGCCAAGACTATCCTGATACCCAAGCCGGGGAAGCCACCGGACACGGACAACCTTCGGCCCATCTCGCTCACGTCCTGCGTGGGCAAGGTGCTGGAGCACGTCCTGCTCAACAGGTGGCAAGACTACCTGGAACGAGAGGGGCTGTATCCGGCCACGGTGATCGGCTTTAGACAGCACCTCAGCACGCAGGACGCGATGCTGCAGCTCAAATACCAAATCATAGACAATGGCGGCAGCGCCCGCGACAACAAGGCAATCCTAGGTCTCGACCTAACGAGCGCCTTTGATAATGTGAAACACTCGGCGATTCTGTCCCAAGTCTCTAAGCTCAACATGGGCGAAAGATCCTACAACTACATCAAGGACTTCCTCACGGACAGGACCGCCCAGCTACGAGCAGGCGACCTACAAACGCAAGAGAAGAAGCTCGGGAGCACCGGCACACCGCAGGGATCGGTCATTTCGCCGATGCTGTTCAAGTGGCCGAGAAGCTCGCGGACATCGAAGACGTCAGGCACACCATCTACGCGGACGATATCACACTGTGGGTGACCGGCGGCAGTGACGCCCACATCGAGGGCGCTCTGCAAGCAGCCGTCGACGCGATAGAAGACCACCTGGAAGGCACCGGCTTGAGATGTTCGCCGAGCAAATCGGAGCTCCTCATACTCCCACCTACCAACAATGGCAGATGCAAGACCAGACAACGCGAATGCGAAAAAATCAGAATCGTAACCAAATCCGGCAACGTGATCCCCGAGGTCAGCAAAATCAGGATCCTAGGCATGGTCATCGAAAAGCATGGAAGAAACGGCGAAACCATCGCCTGTCTCACAGCAAAAGCGGCCAACGCTATGCGACTCCTCAAAAGAGTCACTTCCCGGAAGGCTGGCATGAGAGAGGAGAGCCTAATCAGGCTCGTCCAATCCTTCATCATCAGCCACGTCGCGTACGTTGCAGCCTACCATAGATGGCTGCAACACGAACGCAACAAAATTAATGTAATCATCAGGAGAGCGTACAAGGCGGCGCTGGGCCTGTCCGAGTCCACGAGCACGACCCGCCTCTTACAACTCGGGATCCACAACACGCTCGAAGAAATAGCCGAAGCGCAACGGACCTCTCAACTGGAGCGGCTGTCCACGACCAAAGCCGGGAGGAAGATACTGGACGACCTGGGAATAGGACACTCGAACGACGCGCAGACGAAGCTCCCCGTCCCCGAAGAGGTCCGACGCCAGACCAGAATCGACCCCATACCCAAGAACATGAACCCCGAGTATAACAAGGAAAGAAGAGCGGCGAGGGCCAAGGCTCTCATCGACCTGCACGCCAACGACGAGCACGCGCGGTACGTGGACGCGGCCGAATACCAACGGAACGCCTTCGCAGCGGCCGTCATAGAGGCGTCGACCGGCGCCACGAGGACGGCAGCGAGCGTGAGAGGCGCCGGAGCGGAACAAGCGGAGGAGGTGGCCATCGCCCTGGCCATTGCCGACGCAGACTGCTACACGGTGCTGAGTGACTCGAGACAGGCGGTGCGAAACTTCGCCAAAGGCCAAGTCTGCAGGGAGGCCGAGCGCGTACTACGAGCGACTAAACTGCAAGACAGAAGAGTAAGAATCAAGTGGTTTCCGGCGCACGCGGGCGACGCGTCGGAACGCAGTGCGAACCACAATGAGACGGCACATGCAGCCGCGCGAGCGCTAACCAACCGCGCCCCGGCAACACACCGTCCGACGTGGTTCGGAGCCAAGGACCGCATGACCGACTACAGCGAAATCACGAAGGCCTACCGCCTGGCTCGCAGGACTCTCCCACCCCCGCACCCGAGGCTGAGTCGAGCGGAGGCGGTACTACTGAGACAGCTCCAGACCGGATCGCTACCGAGCCCGAGACTGATGCATCGCATGTACCCCGAGACCTACCCGACCGATACGTGTAGAGTCTGCCGGAGGGAGCCGGCAGATCACACGCACATCCTGTGGGACTGCATCAAAAATCCAAAGGAAGCAAGATCAGGAACAATCCCGCCGCGGCTGGAGGCAGCCGCGAAGAGCAACGACCATGACCAACAGCTATGGGCCGTCCAGCAGGTCCTCGGGGCGCTCGAAAGGCAGGGATCCAGCGAGCCGGCAACGGCGAGCGGAGACCCGCGCCGAGTAACGGCAGCCTCGTAGACGACGTAGGCCCTCGTCGGGGCGCGCGAGCGTCCAACTGCAGGCACAAATAAAATTTATTCCAATCCAATCCAATCTCTCCACAGTTTAGACCACTCAGCTCCTCTAGGATAGCCTGATGGGAGACGTTGTCAAAGGCTCCTTTTAAGTCCAGGGCTAAAAGAAGGTTTTCTCCGTGGGTGGGTATTGTATTAAGCACTTCTTCGCTAATCCTTAGGAAGGCATCTTGTGTACAGAGACCTTTTCGGAATCCCACCATAGTGTAGGGGTAAAAGTTGTTATCTTCTATATAGTTCTGGAGTCTGGTGTGTATGATTCTTTCATACAGTTTGCCCAGACAGGAGGTTAAGGAGATTGGGCGGAGGGACTCTACTGCCGGGGGTTTCCCGGCCTTTGGAATCATAATGATGTCCGCATGGCGCCACTCAGCAGGAACCTGGCCTTTCTCCCATAATTCCTTGTTAATGTATTCTGTTAGGTCTCTCAGATGGTCGTTGCTGAGGTTTCGAATTATAGCGTTGGGAACCTTGTCTCCGCCCGGTGCTGTGTTCCGCTGAGCTATTCTTGCTGCAGCATAAACTTCAGATACCGTTATGGAGGCGTCTAAGCTTGGATTTTGTTGTCCTTCATAGGTTTATATATAATATAAAGGTAATATAAAGGCGCAAAAACCACACACACACACAAGACAAGAGAACAGGACAGAGCGCTCTGTTCCGTTCTCTTGTCTTGCATGGAGGGGTGTGGTCTCCAAGTACATAGGAGACCACACCCCTCCATGCAAGACAAGAGAACGGAACAGAGCGCTCTGTCCTGTTCTCTTGTCTTGTGTGTGTGTGTGGTTTTTGCGCCTTTATATTACCTTTATATTATATATATTACGTTAAGAGATCGGAAGCGGGCGGAGTGGGTGAGAGAATAAATGCGCATTAATGACATCCTAGTCGAAATGGTTGGTTGGTTGGTTTATGGGGTTTAGCGTCCCAAAGCGACTAAGGCTATGAGAGACGCCGTAGTGGAGGGCTCCGGAATTTCGACCACCTGGGGTTCTTTAACGTGCACTGACATCGCACAGCACACGGGCCTCTAGAATTTCTCCTCCAAAGAAATTCTAGCCGCCGCGGCCGGGATCGAACCCGCGTCTTTTGGGTCAGCAGCCGAGCACCATAACCGCTGAGCCACCGCGGCGGCCTTAGTCGAAATCAAAGGGAAGAAATGGGCTTGGGCAGGGCATGTAATGCGAAGGCAATATAACCGCTGGTCCTTAAGGGTAACGGAGTGGATTCCAAGAGAAGGCAAAGGTAGCAGGGGACGGCAGAAAGTTAGGTGGGCGGATGAGATTAAGAAGTTTGCAGGGGATACGGTGGCCGCAACTGGCAAAGGCCAGGGTTAATTGGAGAGACATGGGAGAGGCCTTTGCCCTGCAGTGGGCGTAGTCAGGCTAATGATGATGACGATGATGATGATATTACAATAAATTACCAACTAGCCCCGCAAGAAGTTCTAATTTACAAATTTGGGCGGCCCGGGCTGCTGGGCCTTCTTGGGTGCGGGCTTGGGTGCCGGAGCCTGCTTGAATCCGGCCTTGAGCATCGGGGCTTTTTTGGGTCCCGCGGCGTCTGCTTCTGCTTTGGGGTGGGTGGGCGTCCCGGCTTGATGACCTTGCGGTACTTGCCCGCGCAGCCAGCCACCCCGGTGGGATGGCTGCCTCCGCAGACGAGGCAACACGGGGAGCACTGATGTTCAGCTGGGCCGTCGTCAGGAGCAGCAGAAACCTGATTCCCGCAGCGTTCACAGCGTCCAGGCGGCGGCCGCGGGCAGGCATCGGCCCGATGCCCCACCGTGCCACGAAGGAGGCAGGCAGGAATCACGCTTACCATAGCGATGATGCCTTTCTTTTGCTTCTGCCGTGCCCACGGCCCCTGAGCGTAGTGCTTTTGGCGATTTACCATTGTTTCGTGGACTTGCTTTGTTCTTGTGGTGACGTCGAACTTAATCCTGGACCTGGCACTGAAACTATGTTTACACAAATTCTAGCTGAACTGAATGTCCTAAAGCAAACCACGCAGTCAGTACACCAACAACTTGGCGAAACAAATAACAGGATAGCTGCTATCGAAGGAAAACTGGACGGATTGACTTCTACTGTTACATCTTATTCACAGAGAGTCGACGAAATGCAAAAAACTGTGAAAACTTTGCTTCGTAAGGTTGACGACTTAGAAAACAGAAGCAGGAGAAATAATCTAATTGTCTACGGTGTGCCAGAAAATAATGACGAGCAGCACCAGGACCTAGAGGCAATTGTGTCTGAAAAAATTCTCAACGACATACTGAAGGTGCCTAATGTAGCTATCGAGCGAATTCACAGACTTGGAAGACCTGCTGAAAAGAAATGCCGCCCACTAATCTTTAAACTGTTGAACGGAAGGGACAAGAGAAGGATCCTTCAAAATTGCAGCAAGCTAAAAAACACGAAATACGTGATCTCGGAAGACTTTTCGCCACGGGTTCAGTCAATACGTAAGAAGCTTTGGGACAGTGCCCAACAGCAAAAAGCAAATGGTGCGAAAATCGGGCTCTTTTTTGACAAGATAAAGATCAACGGAAAACTGTTCCGATGGGATGAAACTCTCGAGGAAAGAGTGCCCGTAAATGATCCCTGGCCAGTCTGCTCGGACGCTCGCAAGTATCACAGACATGCGCAGACTGTGAAGTTACCCAGCCAATGCCTCAAAGTCCGCCCCACTGCGGTCCCTTTTTCTTTGTTGAACATTAATGCCAGAAGCATATGGAATAAATGCGATGACTTAGAAGGTCTTCTTATCACACACAACGCAGACATCACAATCATAACCGAGACTTGGTTGAACGAAGCTATTCCTGATTCAGAAGTAATACCCAACACTCATGAGATAGTACGGCACGACCGCAGCAGAAGGGGAGGGGGCGTAGCCATAGCTATAAAAAAGGGACTAGATTACACAGTTATTCCTCATAACACAGGCATCGAAATGGTTTGGATATTGCTTCGGTTTAACAATTTGAACATTTTTATTGGTTCTGTGTATAGACCCCCGGATGCAGACGTCTCGGTTCTAGAACGACTGCACGAATTTTTGTTAGAACATGCTAAAAAATATGCTTATGTAATGATGTGTGGTGACTTTAATTTACCAAAAATCAACTGGGAACTTCTGCGTACTGTAGCTTCATGTCAAAATTCTGATCTTTTGCTTGATATCGCCTTTGCATTTAATTTAAAGCAGGTCGTGCAGGGGCCGACACGTACTGCATCAGGTTCAAGCTCCCTTCTAGACCTTGTGTTTGTTACCGATACTATTGAAAAACTTGGCTTCTCCGTTGAAATCATACCAGGCATTTCTGATCACAAAGCTGTACTCTTCAAAAGTAACATGATGCGACCGCCTGTCCGTGAGTTAAGAAAACCATTTCTTGACTTCAACAATGCCCTAGACGAAAGTATCTTAGATTTATTGGAACAAGACTACGATGAATTCGTTGAGAAACACGCGGCTGGTCTCATGAAAGTTAATGACCTATGGGTGCACTTCAAGTCTATTGTACACAAATGTATCACAAGATACGTACCGACTAAACTTAGAAAAATGAATCGCAGTAGTCCCTGGATTACTCACGAACTGCTCCAGCTCAAGCGTCGTATCAAGCGTCTACTACAGTCACTTCGCACAGAGTTGCGCATGAAAATTAAACAGTCTAAGTACACTTTTTTTAACGTTAAAATGCATAACTTTCTCACCGCAGACCCACACAAATTTTGGATACACTTAACAAAGAAGAAGGATACAGTTAGTAAAATTCGTTTGAATAACAGAGAAAGTAAGGATCCTTACGACATTGCATCAGCTTTCAATAATTACTTTTCTTCAGTGTTTTCTACTGACAGTAGGCAGGAGCCTGAATTTCGATCCACGTGCCTTATCTTACCAGACCTACAAATATCTGTCGAAGGAGTTTTTGCAGCTCTACTCAATTTAGACAAAAAGAAGTCTCCTGGGCCCGATGGCATTCCAAATGCGTTTCTCTCCCGCTACGCAGAATGGTGCGCGAAATATCTTGTCATCATTTACAATGAAAGTCTTTTAAATTCAGAAGTTCCGGCTGACTGGAAGACTGCAAAGGTCATCCCTATCCACAAATCGGGTGACAAACTTTGTGTAAACAACTACAGGCCAGTTTCACTCCTGTGTACCTCGGGTAAGGTTATGGAGCATTTCATTTTCAAGCACTTGATTTCTTTTCTAGAAAGCAGTAACTTCTTTTCTAGTAACCAGCGTGGGTTTCGGCGTGGTCTGTCCACCGTAACACAACTAATTCACACAACCAATGAACTTTTGGCATGCATTGATCAGGGTGGGCAAGTAGATGCAATATTTCTCGACTTTGCGAAGGCCTTTGATCGCGTTTCGCACCGTAATCTAATAATAAAACTCAAACATCTATTACAAAATCAGCGTCTTGTTCAATGGCTCGATTCCTACCTCTCTGAACGGCACCAGTACGACCAGATCTCAGGTTCCAATTCTATGCCAGCTCCAGTTCTCTCAGGAGTACCCCAGGGCTCCGTTCTCGGTCCACTATTGTTCCTTATTTACTTAAACGACTTAAACTTCGACTCCCCTGTACGGTGCCGTTTTTTCGCTGACGACTGCGTTGTATATCTGCCTATTCAAAATGCGGAGGATCACCACGTGCTGAATGACTACCTTTCAGAGGTCTCAAGGTGGTGCCTAGTCTGGCAAATGTCACTAAACACGTCTAAGTGCTCAAAAATGACATTTACGCGTAAAAAGTGCGCTCTTAATTACACATACACAATTAACGGTGCAGCTGTCTCCCCCGTAAACGAATACAAATACTTGGGGGTTGTATTCAATAGTAACTTGAGTTGGAGTTCGCACATCGGGCATATAGTCTCAAAGGCGTCCAACAGGCTTTGGCTGTTAAGAAATCGTCTAAGGCACTGCACATCTAAAACTAAATTAGCAGCTTACACTGCACTCGTACGGCCATTACTGGAATACGCAGATGTGGTTTGGGATCCGCACACCCAAGTAGATGTACAGCGCAGTGAAGGCGTTCAAAGGAAGGCGCTTAGATTTATCTACAACGCATATGGAAGGCATGTTTCGGTTACTAATCTATTGAGGCAATCTGAACTGCAGACACTTCAATTTCGTCGCAAGTTGCACCGTCTAAAAATGTTGCATGGGATTGTTAATAACTTACCAAACATTCATTTTGAGACCTACATGGCATACAACACTTCAAGACCAACGCGCAATAAACACAATTTGACAATCATGGTGCCACGGTGCCGAACGAAAGCGTATCAGTTTTCTTTTTTTCCAAGAACGATATTGGAATGGAACGGGCTTCCGTGTGACGTGGTCCGTTTGACAGATCAGAAGTCTTTTTTATCTGCTGTCATATCGTCATTTTAAGCGCAGTGTATTCATTCATGCTCTTTTGTTTGCTTTCTTTTGTATGTTTGCGTAACCGAGTGCATTTAACCTTGCTCTTTGTCTTTCTATAAAACCCTGTGTGTTAGCTTTTGCTTCTTTATTCGCATTTTTACTTGCTTTGTTTTGTCGCGATGTACGATGTACCCTTGTACCACTCCTGCCTTGGCCACAAAATGGAGGCTGGCAGTATTGAATAAAATAAAATAATAAATAAAATAAGCGGACGGGGAGACGCTCGTAACTTTAGAGCACGGTCCGCGGCACCCTTGTCCCCAAAAAGATGATCGCAGCAATCTGGGTTTTTCCCAGTTTGCGCACAGATAACACGTCGGGGTCCTCGCTGGGTTTTTGCTTCACAGTTTCAGATGTCTCGTCCGGGGAGACGGTAATGATGCCCTTGTAGAAGTCCCCGGAGAGCTTAGGGTGGCCCCGGAATAGTATCTTGCGGCCTCCTACAGGCAGCATGATGTCCCGGAGCAGCTTCTCCGCAGCTTCAACAGATTGTAATGTGCACACAAGAACGTTTTGATCCCACACGGGTCATACTGCAAGTCCCACATTTGCCTCCATGGCCAGGATTCTGGTTCATGCGTCCCTAGTTCCCAAATCCGCCACCACGCGCCGCATGAAGTTGAGCTCCTCCTTCTCCTCGTACATTCCTCCTTCCTGGTTTGGGAGAGAGATGCCTTGTGGGCAATTCCTCTGCGCGGGGGCGCACAGGCAGTCACTCGAGGCAGGACTTCGTACAAACGGTTTATTCTCACATCAGGGGGGCCGGTCGTCGTCGTGGCAGCTGGGTCAGGTGGTCCTTTCGGCAGGGCTGGTCCAGGAGCAAGAGACCGCGAGCCTCTCCGGTCTCGCCTTATAAAGGCTTTCTCCTCGCCTCTCTCCCCCCGCCCCACCACTCGGGAAGAAGGGTTCCAGACTACCCGCGGTGAGCGGCGCGGGATTTGACTTGCCCGCGAGCAGACCCTACATCTCCCCCCCCCTCAAACGTCCGTCCCGGGGTCCGCCAGTAGGCGTTCGACGACCTCCGGGTCCGGGTCCATAGAGTCGTCGCAGGGGGGAGGGGTGCTCGCCGGGGGGCCGCTCACCGCTGGCTGGACGGGCTCCTCACGAGCCGCCTGGGGGAGCGAGGCGCCTGGCTCCGCTGGGGGCCCTGCCGGCAGCGCCCTCCAAAGCTCCTCGGCCGCCGGGGACAGCAGGTCTGGGCGGCTGGACTGGAGGATGCGGAGGGCCGCCTCCTCCGGGCGCCCCTCTGCAGTGGCGCAGCGGGGGAAGGCGCTGCAGCCGCCAAGCGCTTTTCCGCCGCGAAGGGGCTGCGCCTGGTCCCGCCACCTGGACCGCGCGCAGTACGAGATGGCCGCTCCGTTGGCGACCGTGGTCCAGGTGGCCACGTGCCGCAGGACCCTGGGCCGCTTGGGTTGCGGCTGCTCGGCGGCCGAAGCGCCGGCTGGGTGCTGAGGGGGGCCCTGCGCCTGGTCGTCACTGGCCCTCTTGCGTTGGCCTGCACCACTGGGAGGTGCTCTCCAGTGGTTAGGCATGTGGTTTGGCGGGCGGTGGGGGCCACCGCGGCCGTGGAACCTGCGCCACTCGCGCGGCTCCTGCCGCCAGCCGGGTGGCGCGCCTTGATGGCGGCCACCGTTCGACGGTGGTCTGCCTTGCCTTCTGGAGTCCGAGCCACGGGCGTCGGTCCGCTGGAGCTTCCTAGAAGACATACTGAGAGGGCGAGAGCACTGCGAGTGATAATTGATCGAGAGACACGGGTGCTACCTGGTCCTCAGGTTGTAGCGTCGGTTGCAAACCGCACCGCTACCTGCTCGTCCTCCCGGGGGTGAGATCGCCGCATCGCGCTGATTTTCCACCGCTTCGCAGCCATCGTCCTTGCGAAGGTGGAAAGCCTTCAAATCAGCGACATGCACCGGACCGGCGGTTTCGCCGTTTGTCAACAACCGCAACTGGTAGGTGAGCGGCGTAGTCCGTGCCGTAACTTCGTACGGCCCAGCCCACTTGTGCGCTAGCGACGCGGCGAAACCGCGCGCTGCGTTACTAAGTGGGTGCGTTCTCTTGAGTACTAGGTCGCCCGTGTTGAAAACGACGTGACGGCGACCTTTGTTGTACTGATCCGCCTGCTCCATGCGCGCCACATCGAGGTTTTCGCGGGCTGCTCGCTGCGCTGCCTCCAGGCGCTCCCGGAGCCTTGCCGCGTACTGCGAAAGCGGAGGGGGCGCAGGCCCCGCCGCGTCGAGTAGGGCATTCTCTAGCGGAAAAGCGATCTCTCTCCCAAAATTCAAGTAAGCGGGTGTAATACCCACTGACCTGTTCACGGTTGTCCTTGTAGCGAACGCCAGTTCGGACAGCCGCGCGTCCCAATCTCTGTGCTGCTCGGTCGTCGCGACCAGCATGCTCTTCAGATTTCGATTCACCCGCTCGGTTATGTTGCTCTGAGCGTGGTAGGGACTCGTTCTCCTGTGGCGGATTTGAAGCGCCCGACAGGAGTCTACAAAGACTTTGCTTGTGAAATACGAAGCATTGTCTGTAATCAGGTCGGAAGGGAAACCGAAACGAGTGAAAGTCTCCAACAGTTTTTCCCAAATTCGTTCCGACACAAGCTTCCTAAGGGGGAAAACCTCAACCCACTTGGAATAGTGGTCCGTTATTACCAGGATGAATTGGTTTCCGCGCGCGGACCGAGGGAGGGGTCCCATGATATCGCACGCGACCACTTGCCACGGGTAGTTGCTAACTACCGCCTTCATCATGCCAGCGGGCTTGCCCGCCCGAGGCTTGGCTACCTGGCATACCGGGCAGGTACGGGCGTATCCCAGCACATCCTTTCTCATGCCTGGCCAGGTCGCGACACGGCATAACTTGTCGTAAGTCTTACTGCCGCTGCCATGGCCTGCCAGCGCTGAGTCATGGAAGTACTGCAGGAACCGTTTCCGCAACCTTCTCGGGACCACGACTCGGAAAGGGGATGCTATCGCCGCTTCCTCGTCAAGTTGGGGAATATAGCGGAGCAGCAAGCCATCATCGCCCAGCAGATACGCGTCGTACTTGCCCTCAGCGTTCCCGGTGCAAGCTGCGCTGCTCGCAAGCTCCTTCAGCACCCGCTGGCAAAGACCGTCTGCTTTCTGGGCCTCGATCAGCTCTTCTCTACTGACCGCTACTCCCCAAGACAGATTTCTTTCTGCCTCGCTCCTAGGCAGGCGAGCGGTCGCCGCCACGAGCTGCTGTGTTTCCCTTCCGTCACAGCACCGTGCGGGACCTTTGTCCGTCTCCTCTCTCTCCAAACAGGGCGCGACACTCCCGTCCGCCCTCTCTTCCTCTCCAACAGCGGTGACGCCGCTTTTTACAAAGCTGGGCTGCGCCTCTGAAGCGCTTCCGCCAGCATTCCATGGTGCGCGCGATAAAGCATCGGCCACCTTGTTCAAGCTGCCCCGGCGGTACTCGATGGCGTACGCGTAACGTTGCAACGTCAGCGCCCATCTCGCGAGTCTGCCTGCGGGGTTCTTTAGCCTCTTTAACCAAGACAATGCCTGATGATCTGTCTGCACGGTGAAGACCGCTCCGTCTAGGTACATGTCGAACTTGGACAATGCGAACATGATCGCCAGGCATTCCTTTTCGGTCACGGAGTAATTCCGCTCCGCCGATGTGAGCGTGCGACTAGCGAACGCGACAGGGCGCAGTTTGCCCTCGTGTTCCTGCAACAAAACAGCTCCAACACCGTAGTCACTAGCGTCTGTCTGCAAGACAAACTGCTTGTTCAGGTCGGGAAGGCGCAGACTAGCGGTATTCGCTATCGCGCGAGCCAAGGCAACAAATGCTTCACTCTGTTCCCTGCCCCAGACCCACTTCGAGCCTTTACGCAACAGCAGGTTCAGCGGCCTTGCAAGCTCCGAACAGCGCGGGATGAATTGCCTGTAGAACGCAACCATCCCCAAAAACCTCTGCAAGCTTTTCACATCCATGGGGCAGGGGTAGTTCAGAATTGCCTGCAGTTTGTCATCATTCGGTCTCAGTGTGCCATCATCCACGACAAAGCCCAAGAGGTTCACTCTCTTCGATGCCAACTGCACTTTCTTTGGATTTATGGTTAGACCGGCACGTCTCATTCTATCGAGAACGGAATTCAGGTGAATGAGGTGCTCCTCAAACGATTGTGAGAATATCACAACGTCGTCGAGGTACGCCATGGCGTAGTTGAACCTTGCATCGCCCAGCACGATGTCCATCAGTCGCATGAACGTGCTCGGGGCGTTAGACAAACCAAACGGGAGTCGAGTAAATTCGAAGAGCCCGCGGTGGCAGGTGAATGCGGTTTTCTCAATGTCACCTTCGGCCACCTCAATCTGCAGGTACCCTCTGCTTGCATCTAGGACTGTGAAGAACCTCGCGTTCCCTAACGCGTACATCACAGCCTCGATCGACTGAAAAGGGTACGCAACCGTAGGCGTCAGTGAGTTGAGCTTACGATAATCAACACACAGCCTGACCGATCCATCTTTCTTCGGCGCTAGAACCACTGGGGACGCCCAGGGACTTTGTGAGGGTCTCACCGCACCGGTGTCAATCATCTCGTCTAGGGCACAGTCGAGAAGCTGCCTCTTATGCGCACTTAACGGCCTCGGGTTACACCTGAAAGGGCGCGTATCACCCGTCTGAATCTCGTGCTGAAGCAGGTCGGTTCTGCCCGGTTTCTCCGTGAAGCAATCCGAAAACGGGAGTAAAGTTTCCGCGAGCCTTCGGCGCTGACTACTGGGTCCTGAGAAAGACGCAATAATCGCTTCTAACGGGCCACCGTTTCTCAGCGTCTCGAGGGAGCTCACCTGCCTTTCTGTCGCACAGGTGTGGACAACCACCTTTTGTGCAGGACAGCCGGGCAAGGATGCGCTTTCGAAGGGAATGAGGGGGGCGAGCTGGCTGTAACGATAGCCATTCTCCCCCATGTCGAGCACAATGCCTTCGCTCGAGAGAAAATCCCTTCCCAGAATTACTGGTATCGACAAGCCAGGCAGATAGACGAAGCGATGTCTCCGCTTTCTGCCGTCAAAACGCATCGTAAGACGCACTGCTCCCTTTGCCTTTGCCGCCCCAGCTGCTAAGCTTAACGGGGTTTCGGCCGGTCTGACACGGATGTTACCTATCCGGCAGGCCTCGTACACCTCGTCACCGACCAGTGACAGCGTTGAGCCCGTGTCTACGAGTGCGGAGTAGCATCGACCCGCTAACTGCACTAGCATAAAAGGGCTTGAGCGCGGAACGACTCCCTGAGTTCTACAGGCGAGCGGGACAAAGGCCTCCCCGTCGCCGGCGCGGGAGTTCTTTTCCTGACTAGCGCCTTGACAACCATGAAATTCTCCCGCTGACGGTGAAAGGCCGCTGCCACCAGACATCACCGCCAGCGCCTGGCGTTTCCCTGCATACGCCTAGCTTGGCATTCGCGTGCCACGTGGCCGGGCTGGTTGCAATTCCAGCAAAGCCGGTCATTCACCCGCCGCGTAGACGGAGGACCCCTCGTTCCACGAAGCGGTTGGGGACGGCTCTCCCCTTTCTCCGCGCATTCCTGACGCTCGCTCCGCGCGTGGCCTGTGAGACCGGCACGACGCCGCTGCTCGAATGCGTACGGGTCAAGCGCACGAGGGACAACAGGGGGTTCCGCCTGATTTTCCACGGCCATTACCTCGGCGCGCCGAGCCCTCAACTCGCATTCTCGGCCTCCATCCCATGCGCATCCCGGTTCTAGTGATTCGGCCGGCCTGGGGGGCGGCCGGTAGCGCAGTTCGGCGAGTAAATCCGCCTGCACGGTCTTGGCCTCGTGCGCTAGGGCCTCGAGGTTTGTAAAACTGCGGCCCCGCAGATACGGCTTGAAGCGTGGATGGCACTGCCTGATCACACGCGCAACCTGATCTCGGTCGGTTGCCGTCGGGTCTGCCCTCTTGTACAGCTCTTGCATTGCGCGTACGTACTCGAGGAGGCTTTCCTCTGGGTGTTGGGTGCGCAACGCGAGCTCATCCAGCATCCGGCGCTCATAATCAGGCGGCAAGAACTCGGCGCGGAAACGGTCTTTGAAGTCCGCCAGCGACTGGAAAGTCGGCTGGCAGCGCCTCCATCGCGCCGCGCTCTCGACGAGTGCTACAGGCAGGACCTGCCCTAGCATTACGTCATCTGGGGCGCCCAGAGCCGTCTGGTAGTCCTCGAGTTGTTGCAAAAACTCGTGGACTGATTTCGCGTCCGTGTACCCGGAAAAGGAGGGGACCTCCATATTTATCCGCGGGCGCGATGCTGTCGCCGATGCTACCGATGCTGCGGCCTGGTTGGCGCCAGCCACCGAACCGAGCTGACGGGCTAATGCGGCAAACATCTCAGTCACCTGCTCCATTACGGCCGCCGCGTCGACCGACTCACTACCGGCCGCCCCGCCATCCAAAGCCGTGGCTAAAACATCCTTTCTGGGAGGCATAGTTCGCGCTAACTGTCCGGCCGCACCGGCTAACTGCTCATGGCAACAAGAACATTCACACACACAACAATCTATCTACAAACACGCGGAAATACACAACAGAAAACGCCCGAAAACTACATAAATAACACAAGACCCCTAACAAATTTACAAGACTACAAAAGTCGCTACCCCGCGAACATTCCGCCTGACCCGCTCCTTAACCCTATCGGTCCGGCGTGGCCCTGAACAAAGAGGGCCTGCCACGAGTCTGGCTGCACGTCCCAAAATCGGCAGAGAAATCGTCCACAAGGTGTTAATTAAAGCCGCACGTTGGGCGCCATTATTTGTGGGCAATTCCTCTGCGCGGGGACGCACAGGCAGTCACTCGAGGCAGGACTTCGTACAAACGTTTATTCTCACATGTCAGGGGGGCCGGTCGTCGTCGTGGCAGCTGGGTCAGGTGGTCCTTTCGGCAGGGCTGGTCCAGGAGCAAGAGACCGCGAGCCTCTCCGGTCTCGCCTTATAAAGGCTTTCTCCTCGCCTCTCTCCCCCCGCCCCACCACTCGGGAAGAAGGGTTCCAGACTACCCGCGGTGAGCGGCGCGGGATTTGACTTGCCCGCGAGCAGACCCTACAGCCTTCACCTTCCACCATTGTCCACTCAGTGTGTACTCCCCTCTAGTGAACCCAGCTTTCCGGGGCCCCGGCTGAGATTCCCTTTATTCTTTTGTCAGCCAGTGTGTTCAAGGCGCGCTGACTGTGTGGCTCCCCTACTCGCTCCCTTCTTTGCTGGGGTGAAAGAAAAGAAGCCGGACCGTGGCTAGTGCGGTGTACGCACGCCGTCTTCGTCGAAAAATTGCGGGCGGTTTAACACTGCTAACTACGAAATATTTTTCGAAAGCAAGTTTTTGCATGTGGACACCAACGCCGCGTACCTGCAGTGTTTCCTTTCCTTTCGTGACTTGGGCACAGAAGGAAGTTGTTGAAGACGACGAGGCGCGAAGCACAGCGTGAGAGTGTGTTTGCAGTTTAGCACGAGGCGGTGATCGGCATAATGCTCTCGTGTACAGGCCAGCGAGACTGATCTGTTTGCACCGCCATGGGTTGCAAACTCAGTCGCGGCAATATTTCTTTTGTGTGATTGTTCATTTGTTTACATAACTACGTTACAGCGCTGCTATGTCGCTGCGGATGCTATGTTGCAGTTGCTATGTTCTTGGCACAAACTTACATTTATAGCAAGATCTTGCTCGGGATTTACACACCGGAACAGTGCTTTCGTACTAATAATGCAAGTCTGCATACGGGACAAGAAATACCCAAAAGTTCGAAATGGCGTTCAGAACTTCGAGACAAGGAGAATTCCAAAGCGGCTGATAAAGACAAGCTTGTTGCTGCGATAACCAGACAGTGGCGCCTTAAAAGCCCGGCAGATGCTCTCATTAACACCATCGACAACTTCTCCAAAGTATGAAGAACAAGGTAAATGAGCACACACATTCTGAGAGAAAGTGTATCACTAAAAATTAAGAGCCTGTACAGCCGTGAGGTGAACAGTGCATCAAACGAAAAATGGAATCTAAGAAACTTAAGAACCACGCAAACAGATTGCTTTGAGTCGTGGGAAATTGAGATAGTCTAAACGCCCAGTTTTGTCCTAATTGCGTTCAGCACATGTTCTACATACTACGAATGATTTTTTTTATTTACGAAATTATTTTTATATCAGTTATTTGGATTTTTCTGCGAGGAAGTAATTTCTGCAGATCACTGTCATATCGACTAATCAGAAACACATGTCGTAAGCTTAAAGCCCAGATACAGTGGAACACCTCAATGTACATGAAGTAGTGCGGAGGCAGGCACGTAGGCAGGAATTTTTTTCGAGAGTGGCCCGGGGCAAATTTCGAGCTAACGGGAAGGGGGGGGGGGGGCTTCGATAGGTGCCTTGTGGGCTGTTAAAATATAACACTCCCCTGCCGCACCACCTAAAGTACAACGAGCTTGCCTCAAGACGCAGAGGAAGGACTGATTACCTATAGCAGGACAGATGTTACCACATGCTATACCCGCCACGCAAAACTTATTGAACAAACTAGCGGCCGCATAAGCATTTGAAAACACGGAATTGCGGATTTGTTTTCACTTTTTTTTTTCTTTTTGCTCGAAGAGGGTCATATGGGTCCGTCAGTGTAGGCTGATCTCGTATGGTGACCGGATACATGCAGCAGGACATGCGGCTAATTTACGGTATTTCACATCTACGCATAACCTCAGTCACCATGTTCTTATCATTTTCCGAAACGGAGAAAAACAATATTCATCACGCCCGTTTCCTGCATTCGTGCAGTATTATGGAGATAGCTCTACCGAAACGTATATCCATTTTCATGAGATTTGCCGTCGCATATATGATATAGTTTGATGCGCCGGGGATGCTCCGAATGGCAGCGCCGGCTTGACCAGGACCTAAGGTAGCCTTCAGCTCGACGGTGCCTCGTGGCACGAGCACTACGATAATGACTTCTTTTCCGACACGGGGCGTGTACTGCGGCCGCCACCGGGGCTGTTTGGCTTGTTGCACAGCTGCGCGCAGAGCGCAGCGACCACCCGTTGCTGGCCGGAGTCCACTTTGGCGTCCCTGGAGGCCTTCGTCTTCTTCCGTCCGCGCCATAAGCGAACCGCTAATCATTCCAACAGTTCACCGCCTGTGTCTTGGCCACTCCCCCGTAGTGGGTATGTGCCATTCTACTTCAGGCCAACCAACCAACCAATATTCTTCCTCGCTTGGAAGAGGTTCCTCAGTTTGCGCAGTTTCCATGTTTACGATCCTTAGGGAGGTGGGATCGTAGCCGGTGACTTGGCCTGAGACCGCCATAGCCGGGGAATCCCCGAACGCGGCCGGCGCAGCCTTGCCACCGTTAGGCGGGGCGAAGTCTTCAAGGCGCTGAAAATTGCCCAAAATTTTGCGCACCTTGGCAAATGTGGTGTCCACGGATGCCGCCTGCACGGGCGCGCGCGGCTGCACTTTCCGACAAGGCAACAATAATTAGTGGTGGATAGCTAGGGGGATTGGGAGGGGTTGCAGATTTCAGAGGGGTGGTGGGCTGTAGGGGGCTCGTGATGGTGTCGAACCCTGTCGTGAGGGATTTAATGTTGGCTGCCATTGTAGCGCAGCTCTACGAGGCGGCCGATCTTAGGAGCGAGTCGGAGTAGGGTTTCCTCAAATTTGGATATCCGCGCATTGGAGGCCTCGAATTTGGCGTCGATGTCTGCTGAGGAAGAGGGGGGGGGGGGGAGCTTGTACGTTTTGTACGCTTATGTTGGTGGTCGGTATCCATGTTTGGACCACTGTGCGGTCCGGTGTGCGGGGTCCGTATCCCGTATGCAATTTTGGTATATTCGATAGGCTAGGAAGGGAGTTTACACTTGTTCGACGTTCCGACAGGCCCCTCGGGAGTCGGTGATTATGTATTTTGAATTGGAATGTGAGGCCGCGAGAGCGATCGCGACCTCTTCTGCTTGTCTTGCACTGCGGGCTCTGAAAGTTAGGCCGTTAACTGTGTTGCTGTTGTGAGCTACCGCGGCCGTGTACCATCCCCCGTGGTGAGGCCCGGAGGCGTCCACGTAGTATACACCTGTTTTGTTGCCATAATATCGGGCTAGCGCTTCCGCTCGTGCCAGGCGCCGACCATTATGGTCTTCATGTGACATGTTTGCTGGAAGAGGCCGCACGTGGAGAGCACGTCTCCACAGTTCCGGGATGCGAAACCTGTCTTCCATTGGATAGGTGTGTTGGATATGGAGTCGAGCAAGAAGGCGGCGACCCGACTCCGTTAGCGACAAGCGCGTGTACTGGTTTGTAAGGTGCGCCTCCCGGAGCTCCCGGAAAGTATTCACCACCCCAAGAGCCATAAGCCGGCTGTTTGAAGTAGTGATGGGGAGGTCAAGGGCACGTTTAACAATTTTGCGAAGGACGACCTCAAGGGCGTCCTCCTCTTGTTTCCGTAGGTGGAGATAAGGAGTCGAATAGAGAATTCGACTAGTTACGAAGGCGTTTGCCAGCCGCAAGGCATCCTTACTTCGTAACCCTCCGCGTTTGTTGGAAACCCGGCGGACCATGTGGCCCACCTGGTCCCCCACCTTACGGAGTTTGGCCAATGTAGTGTCTGGCCGCCTGTGTTTGTGGATGTAGAGTCCGAGTACCCGTATCTCATCACTTTCGCGTATGGGACCACTCTCAAGAGAGAGAGATATTTTAGTTGTGCACTTCTGTGAGGGGCGGAGGTGCACAAATTCCGATTTTTGAGGGGAACATTGAAGACCGCAGCGGCGGGCGTAGCGGTCTACTATCGTCGCCGCTGTTTGCAGGCTGGTTTCAATGTCTCCTGTGCTGCCCTGCGTGGCCCACAGAGTGATGTCATCGGCGTACAGGGCATGCTGCACGCCGGCGACACCACTCAGCTGGGCCGGCAGGTGCATCATGGCCAGATTGAAGAGCAGCGGGGAAAGTACCGCGCCTTGAGGGGTTCCCCGCGTGCCGAGTAGGTAAGGACCATGGTCTCTATCTTGAATTCGAATGTAGGATTGACGATCCATTAAAAATTGGCTTATGTATTGGAATGTGTTGAGGCCACAGTCGGTGTGACTTAGGTTAGTGAGTATGATCTCATGTGTTACATTATCAAATGCCCCTTTAAGATCCAAGGCGAGTACTACCCGGTCATTATGGGGGCATTCGAGGGGGTCAAGGACTTCCCGATTGAGTTGCAGGAGGACATCCTGTGCGGATCTGTGTGGGCGGAATCCGAACATGGTGCTCGCAGACTTGTTTGTGTTCAAGATATTTAGATAACCGATCCCGCACCATCGTTTCCATTAGTTTGCCCACGCATGAGGTGAGAGAGATGGGGCGGAGGTTATCTGTGTCAACAGGTTTGCCAGCTTTAGCAATAAAAGTGACCAAAGCCGTTTTCCATTCGATTGGCAGGGGGGTGTCCCCGCGCCAAATCGCATTGACGTATTCCAGGAGGGACTGGTATGCCAGGTCGGGCAGGTTCGTCAAAAGCTTGACGGTGACCTTATCCCGTCCTGGCGCAGTGCCCCGTTTCATTTTGGCGAGAGCCGCCCGCAGATCATGGAGCTGGAAAGGTTGATCCAGCTCCGTGTTCTCTCTGCCTGCATAAGAGTACGCAGATCCACGAAGGTCTTGGGCTGTACACAGATACTGGTCCCGAAGTTTCTGTGCCAGTTGAGTCGTGTTGCCAGGAAAAGCGGGCAGGGCTCGCTGCAAATGTTTTTGTGTTTCGGTTCGTGTTTGGGTTGGGTCGATTAGGGCTCGAAAAAGACGCCACGTGTTTCGGCTGGACATTTGTCGCGCGGCCGTGTTGCATCTATCTACCCAGTTGGAGTCGGCGAGTTGGGCCGCGTACTCTGCCGCTTTCTGGGTAAGCTCGGCAATTCGAGCTTTAAGCTTTCTATTGTGTTTCTGGCGTCGCCAACGGCGGACGAGGCTGCGACGGGCTTCCCAGAGGTGTAGAAGGTGGTTATCCACGGTTATCCAGGACAGAGAAGGGTTCCTGTCTACAGGCGCCGCAGACAGGAACCCTTCTCTGTCCTGCCATAGCAAAACACTTCGATCCGAACACATATGGGCGCTGCCCGCACTGTGGAGAGATCTGCGGTATCTTTCACATGGTGTGGGCATGTACTCAGAATCCTCACCTTCCCCCTTCCCCCACCCCCACCCGAGAGGCATGGGAGACTGCTCTCCTCAACTGCTCCACGCTGGAGTCCCAAAGGGCTCTGGTCAAGCGGGCGCGAGACGGGGCCTCGTCGTGCGGTGTCCCGGACTAAGGATACCGACCATGCAGCAGGGTTTTTTAGCCCTCAAGCTCTCTTTGAATAAAAGTTTTTCACCACCACCACCACCCACGAGTCGCTCAGCGGAAACGCCCAGGCGCACACTCTCGCCCGAGATATCAGCTGCCGAGCAGAGTGTATGATCAGCCTCCCTGTTTCCTCTGACACTAATATCTCACGCGCTTCTGTACTCACCACTTACACGGACATACTACAGCACTACCGGCTCGAAATATGTCTCTATCCTTCCGCACACCGTGATCTCTGGAGCCCAAAGAAGTAAGTGAGAGTTGGAAGAGGGTGCAGTAGAAAGAAGAATGTGTAACGCCTGGCAAGAGATACGGCCAGCATCGTAGTTGCGGATAGCCTGTTGAGAATCACTGATGATGTTCACTGGGTTCATTGGCGTTGGCGTTGACAACGCTGTAAAGTCCGTTGATTTTGTCGGAAGAAAAGGCGCACAACTGGCTCCCTGGGTCAATGAACACCTCAGTCTCGCTTTCATGTAGGTGACATTGTTGTCCACCTGCAAAAACTGCCTTGGTGTGGTTTAGTGTTGGTACTTTTAACGTCTAAAAGTGACTCAAGCTATAAGGGACACCATGAGGGTGAAGGACTCCGGCGATTTCGACCATCTGGGGTTCTTTAACGTGCACTAACCTCGCACAGTACACAGACCTCTAAACTTTAAATTGTTTCTCTTGGAGAGGAAATGGCGCAGTATCTGTTTCACATATCTCATTGGACACCTGAACCGCGCCGTAAGAGAAGGAATAAAGGAGGAGATGAAAGGAAGGAAGAGGTACCGTAGTGGAGGCCTGCGAAAAAAAACATGGCAGTGGCTTAGCTCGGCTATGCCTGGATATACGTCGCGAAAGCGATCGCAACGACGAGGCAAGCGATGTGACGTCATACCAAATGGCGGCTCCGCGGCGAGGAGCGCGGTGTGACGTCATGCCAGATGGCGCGGCGAGCGTGCGGCGTCCGCCAGCTGCGGCGGTTGCTAGGCAACAGCTCAAGGTCGGTCTCTGTGCCTCCTCGGAGTACCGCCACAGCGAAATCGCAAGTTCGTGGCCAATGTAGCTTTCGCTACAATAATTTCGACCACCTGGGGATCGTTAACATGCACTGGCATCGCATAGCACACGGGTGCCTCGCGTTTCGCCTGCATCGAAACTCTGCCGCCGCGGTCTGGTTCGGGCCCGGGTACTCCGGCTCAGTAACGAATTTCAAATTGAAAATTGGTTTTGAGTAAAGGAAATGACACAGTAACTGTTTTAGATTTCTCGGTGTGCTTCCATCTAAATTCGACCGCAGCGGCCAAGATCGAGCCCGCGTCTTTTAGCTCAGCAGCCTTGCACCTTAACCACTGAGCCACCGCGGAACCCCCCCCCACCCCCCCCCCCCCAAAAAAAAAAGTGGAAATTGGTTTTTGTAAATTGGTTTTTGAGGAAAGGAAATGGCGCAGTATACGTCTCACATACCTCGGTGGACACTCGAACCGCGCCGTAAGGGAATGGAGGAAGGTGGGAGTGAAAGAAGAAAGAGAGAAAGAGGTGCCATAGTGGAGGCCTCCGGAATAATTTCGACCGCCTGGGGATCTTTAACGTGCACTGACATCGCACAGTGCATGGGCGCCTTTTGCGTTCCACCTCCATCGAAACGCGGCAGCCGCGGTCGGGTTCGAACCCGGGTACTCCGGCTCAGGAGACGAGCACCTTAACCACTGTGCCACCGCGGCTGCTTTCGCTCAATATTCCGTGCTTAGCAATGCTAACCAAGCAGCAATTTTTTCTTCTCTCTCTCTCCAAGGTTAACGCTGTTCCCTCTACAGCATCTCTTTCTTCTCTCACCCGCTCCTTCATTCCTTCCCTAACGGTGTGGTTGAGGTGTCCACTGAAAGTAAGAGTGCCAGCCCCTTTCCTCATAACTCATTTCCCAATTTCAGCATCCAGTAATTCTGAGCCACTATTATGACTTCTCTTTCTCGGCATGCACCTTACTGGTAGACAATTTTGTGAGTTTACGCAGTCGGCGAAATAAAGCTTAAATAGACGCAAATTAATTTCAGTACGGCGGCATCAATTCGATTTTCAGAAATGATTGCAGGCCGAACCAGTGTATCCAGGTCTGAACGAAAATAGCAGCAGGAAGGGATGGAATGACCCTTTGAGTTTCAACTGTAGCAGAATGCGCATTTTATTAAATTAGGTGTAACTTACGCTGCCCACGCGAGGTCACTGATTTGAAGTCTCGTTTTTGTGTTGAAGCTTTTTTTTCGTTAACCTGTTCTGTTTCATGTGGTGTTGGCGTCGTTTTTGTCAATAGTTCTCTTCGCTCTGGCACGCATTGCACCTACGGCGTGGACGGCTGCACCCTCGCGGTCGACTTCTTCCTCGGTGGGATGCGCGTCAGAGCGTTGGTGGTTTACGCGCCAGCCCGCCACTCCGACTCTTCTAGCTTCTTTGATTCGCTAGATTCTTTTATGTTAGATTGTTACCCTTGCTTTCTCGTCGGTGATTTTAACTGTGTTCTGGATCCCGTATGAGACGTTCGCGGTCGAGGCCAGGGGCGACCCTACGCCGGGGCCCGGTCTCTGCGGGATATTTGTATTCAGTTTGGTTTGACCGACGCGTGGGTTAAGCTTCACGATGGTTGCTTTGGTGGAACTTGGGAGCGGGGCAGCTCAGCGAGCAGAATTGACAAGTTCTTGTTCCCTCGACAGCTCGAGTGTTTATTGGTGGCCTGCAATGTGCTCGCGTTCCCCCCGGGTACACCGCGCATTAGCGGCCATCGACCACTGTCGGCAGTACTCGACATGGGCGAGCGCGCCCCACGTTTGGAAGCGTGGCGTATGGACCCATGTCTGCTGACAGATTGGTCGAGCGTGATAGCCCTTGAACATGCGCTGGGAAACCCGGGTGGACGCGACGCGACGCGCATTACCTGAGACGAGCGAAAAGCGGCATGGCGTGCGCTCCTTATCACCAAAGGGCGCCAACGCCGTAGGCGAATAACGGGCGAAATTAACATCACCCTCGCTCGTATACGCGCCGTGCAGCGCGGCGCGCCGCTTACTTTCGCCATGCGCGATTACTTGAACATCTTGAAGGCGCGCTACCACACACTCCTGCGTCAGTCATCGAGGACAGCAAGTAGGGCGCTCGTACAGGGCCGGCCGGTTTCCGATCCGACCGTATTACGCCAAGTACGGGCAGGTAGCCTTGACGAAGAGCGACAGGCCCGCGTGGAGGAGGTAGTTTTGCCGGACGGTACCAGGAGCAGCAGAGCGGCTGACATCTCTGACGCATTAACGCGTCACTTTTCGCAGCTGTTTGCTTCCGAGGCCGAAAGGCGGGACGACGCCTCTTTCACGGACTCCCTCCGTAGTTTCTGCGCTACGCTACCGCAGGTCCCGAGCGATCTCGGCGCGCAGCTGAGCGCTCCCGTAGGCGCGGAAGAGCTCCTCGCCACCGTTAAGGGCATGAACGCCGCCTCAGCTCCAGGCCCTGACGGCATTCCCATCAGCTTTTATGCTAGGTTTTACACCGTCCTGGAGGATCACCTCCTCCGGATGGTGAACGCCTTCGTCAGGGACGGCGAGAGGTCGGAGTCTTTTCGAGAGAGCCGCGTAGTGCTCATCCTGAAGCCCGGCGGGTGCCCATCTGAGCCGCAGGCGTGGCGCCCGATCACTCTGCTAAACGCAGACTACAAGATCGTGGCGTCACTGCTGGCTAAAAGGTTGAGTAAGGTTTTATCGGTGCTCGTAAGCCCTGCGCAGACCTGCAGCGTGCCTGGACGCTCGGTGTTCTCGTCTCTCGCACTAACGCGTGACTTGTTCACGTTCACCTCGAGGACAGGAATTCCGGGTTGTTTTGTCTCTCTCGATCAGGCTAAAGCCTTCGATCGGGTCGAGCACCGATACCTTTTTGGAGTTCTCGGGGCTTTCGGCTTTCCGCCGGATTTCGTAGAGCGGTTGGAGCGGCTTTACTCCGATCTTACAGCTCGCTTGCTCTTCAACGGGGCGTTGACCGCACGTTTCGGGATAGAGCGCGGTATTCGCCAGGTTTGTCCCCTGTCACCTATGCTCTTCGTGTTATGTTAGGCCCGCTCTTGCGTCGCGTAGCAGAGTCTCCATCGATTCGCGGTTTCCCTTTGCCTGGCCAGGGCCAGGTGAAGGTGTCAGCGTACGCAGACGACGTGTCCTTGTTTCTGAGGGACGCGGACAGCTTCGTAGCGTTTGTACGGCTTTTTTCCAGTTATAGCGAGCTGTCCGGCGCCCTCCTCAACAGGGGCAAGAGCAAGGCTCTGCGTTTCGGGGCCTTCGCGTCGGACCTCCTGGGCGAGGTGGAGTGGGTCCCGGCTTGTAAGGTGCTAGGAGTCGTGTTCCTCTCCTCGGGGGAGGTAGCCCGCGACTCGTGGACCGAGTTGAGAGCGACCGCTGGGCGACGCCTGACAATGTTTCCGCCTGTCGCTGTCGGAACGCGCGTTTATCATCAGGTCATCGGTGTGCGCGCCGCTCTATTATATAGCTCGCGTCGCTTGTCCGCCGCGCACCTTTACGCGCCGCTTGGCCACTCTCTGTGGCAGTTTTTTCTGGGCGGGAAAAACGGAGACCGTCGCTCGCGCGCTCCTCCGTCTTCCCACGCGCATGGGCGGGTTCAGCCTGCCCAACCTGCGCACAATGTGCAGCGTGCTTGCTGTTCGAGGCGTCCGCCACCTGGTCGACGCCACCGACTACCCGGGAAGAGGGCTCCTCGCCTACCTTCTCGGGACTTCGCGGCGCCTCTTTTTTGGTGAACTCGTAGGTCCTTCAGCCGAACGGCAGCCGGCGTTCTTCCGGTATGTCTGTCGGACGGCCGAGTCTCTCACCGCCACCCTGCCCGAGGTCGACGTCTCTCAGACGCAGGCCTCCCGCGTTTGCGAGCTCCTTGCCATCCAGGAGGCTACACCTGAACAGCTAGAGCGGAGCAGGCGGGTACGGTGGCGAGACTTGACGTCGCACTGGATACCACCAGACGTCCGCGACTTCGGCTGGCTGCGAGGCTGGAGAGTCCTCCCAGCGGGGGTCCGCATCGCCGCGTGGGGCATCGCTCCTTCTTCTCGGTGTCCGCAGTGCGGTGCGACAGAGACCCTCGAACACGCGCTTTTTGAGTGCGTCGTAGCGCGCACTTTTTGGAGGCTGATGTCGCGCATGTTTTTTGTTACCCTCAACTCGCACACCAGGCCGCGCGACGCATTTGTGCGGCTCTTGCTGTGCGTCGGGGCCTTTGTTTTGTGGCGCCAGAGAGGCGTCGCTTCCTTGCAGGGCCGGCCTCAACGCGCCATGTTCCCCATGCTGCAGAGGGTTCGGGTACGGCGGTGGAGCACCCGCTTCATCGCCGCCAGCGGGGGCCGCGTGACGGTGCGGCTCCTGCCGTATTGAGTGTGTGGTGCGCGGTGTCGGTGCGCGTTCATCGTATTTAGTGAGCGTGCATCCCCCCGCGATGCCTGGACATTATAGACCCTATGAACATTCTGTGTTTTGAATGATTTTGTGTGAACGGCGACAGCAGTCGCCGTCGTGTTCTTGTTTCATAGCTTGTTTGTACCGAGCGACACTAGTCGCTGCCTTGTTGTTTTTGTCTTTGTGAGGGACTATGGTCCCTTTGTATGAATAATGAGTCCAATAAACTTCTCTTCAAAGGTGGTCAGTTCCTCAATGTGGTCTGTGTGTATGATCGTACAGGGGGTCAGATTTAATTTCTGTTTAATGTTATGGTATTTACGCGACCGAGTTGACGAGCTCGTGTCGCATAAAAGCTGATGTTGGCGTTGTAACACGATAGTCTCCAAATAAAAAAATCTTTTGGAGATGCGGGGAATCGAACTCGGGCACTTCAGTTTGCCAGGCGAGCACGCTCAGAACACACTATGAATTTTTTTTCTTCAACATGGTATTTATTACAGTGATGTAATGTTCTATGTACATGAACTTTATACAAGCCATTATGAAAACAGTGTTAAACAATACATATTGAAAAGACCATGCACTAGAAAAGGGGCAATGCAGAGCACATCACTAATAGTGAGTGCCACTCCGGTTCGTACTCAGTCTGGGCATAAACGTCTCCTGGATGAACCATTCGACTGAAGTGATCCTTTGTAGACACAACAGGTTCACAGTGTCTGTCCATCATGCGGATTTTCCAGAGGCTGTGCAGTCCAATCAGAAAGAACATGTCCAGGGGTTCATCAACAAATGGCAGCGCAGTGAGATAGCGAACAGAATGTGGAGTCAGATGAATTCTTTTTTTAAATGTGCGTTGCAGGATATCCCAGAAGAGTACTGCATCTTTGCAACTGATGAAACAATGCTCAATTGTTTCTGGTTCATCACAAAGGCGGCAATTAACGGTAGACACAAAAATGCCCTTTTTCTCTAACCATGTTCTAACGGGCAACGTACCGGTGTGTAACTTAAAGAAAAAGGTCTTTGTACACGACGAGACTGGCATCTTACGTACTCTTTTTGAAAACGTCATGCCCCGGTAAACCAAAATACAGAGAGCGGTACATGGGCGGAGGAAAGAGCATACTAATCAAATCCCTATACAATTTTTTCATCGACACTAAAAAAAGGAACTCAGGAGAAAAACGAACAAGTAGGAAACGGACAGCCAAATACACCTCTTGCATTATGCCCCACAAACACGGACGGTCACAAACATTGGAAGACACAATCAGAATGGGTAAAACATGAACTAAATTTGTTTGCAGGAATGAACGTACTATTGGGTGTGTAGTGTCACGGAGAAACATGAAACGCGACACTATCTGTCGGACATACAGGTGAACTAGACCGAGGCCGCCAGCGCTTACAGGCCGAAAAAGGTTATCACGCCTCATGGATTCAAAAGACGAATCCCACACAAAAGTAGCGAAAACCCTGTGAAAACGCTGGATAGGAAGTCTTGCGCAATTAATAATTTGCAGTACATAATATATTTTAGTCGCGAGAAACAGATTACGGGCGGTCGCCCTGCCAAAAATTGAGAGGCCATGGGGGACAAACGTTTGAGCATAGCGCTGAAGAGTTGACACGCGGTCTTTCCAATAATGTGCGCTATGCTTATAGGCACTCAAAGGGACGCCAAGGTACTTTGGTGGCCTGCATGTCCATGTTATACCAGCATATTCAGCAGGTGTCGTACCCCAGCTACCAAACCAAAGACCGCAACTCTTAGAGCGGTTAATCCGACTTCCTGACACCGAACCAAAGTCCTCCGTTAAACGAATAACCTCATCGACGCTTGGCTTATCAGTACAAAAAAACGCAAGGTCATCTGCATAAGCCAATACCTTCAGTTCGTGGTCCATTATTCGGAAACCATTGACAGCTCTACTGTTTATAACACTTATGCAAAGTGGCTCCAAGTATAATGCGAACAGGAGCGGAGACAGTGGGCACCCGTGTTTCACCGAAGACTGAATTGGGACTGGTTGCGAGAGACAGCCATTAACAATCAAGCACGTGGTACAGGATTTGTAACAAAGGCGTATGCCAGTAGAAAGTATTGAACCAAGATTGACGTGATTTAAAAGTGCAAAAAGAAATGAATGGCACACTCGATCAAATGCCTTTGCCAGGTCAATTTGCAGCATTGCTAATTGTTCTTGAGCGTCACTGCAATACTGCAACACCGTCCGCGCTACATGTAGGTTAGATTGTATTGATCGTCCCCGCAAGCCACATGTTTGATGAGGCCCAATTGAAGTAGACATTGCAAGCTGCAGCCGATTTGACAGTACTTTAGCAAAAATCTTATAATCTACATTAGAAAGCGTGATTGGTCTGTAGCCATCTACAAATCGAAGTTTTTCCTTATCCTCGGTCTTTGGTATAAAGACAATATGACTTTTCGTAAATGACTGAGGCAGAAATTCAACATCAATACTTGTCTCAAAAATTTGGAGCAGGACAGGGGCTAGAACGCATTTAAATGCCTTGTAAAATTTTCCTGAGAGGCCGTCAGGCCCCGGGATTTTCGAAAGCGGCAATTGATCAATTACATCTTGCAATTCACCCAAGCTTAAAAAGACACTTATTGCCTTGCACTCATCCTCATTGAGTGGATTAATCATGGACACCAATCGCGCTATATGATCATCATCAGCAGTGCTAGACGCGGCAGCAAACAGAGAGCTATAGTGGTTTTCAAACTCGGGTAACTATGACATCTGTACTTGTGACCAGGGCACCACCACAGTAGAGCTCAGAAATTCGCTTGGCAGCCACATGACGACGCTCATCTAGCAAGGCCTGTCTAGTAGGCTCCTCAGAGTGCAGAACACGGTTGCTGCGGGATCGTACACGGGCCGCACGATAGCGTTCTGCATCAAACTTCTGAAGGTTGCATTTAACAGCACCAATTTCCTCTGTGTACAAGCCAGGAGCCTCACATTCAAGCGCATGCAGATTATAAAGACTCTGAAATAACCGTTTCTCCTCACCATGCTTAAGATAAGACTTCACGGATCCGATCTCAATAGCTATGCTACGAACTTCTAGCTTAAATATCTCCCAAGCTGCAAATAATGGGACATCCATGACCAAGCAAGATTCCAAAACTGTCATCACTCGCTGCTGAAAATGCTCATCATTTAGAAGCTCGGAATTAAGCTTCCACAGTTCCCACTGCGGCTGAAATTTGGGACGGGCGCATATCCAATCCGCGCAATGACCATAGCATGATCTGAGAAAGAAACAGGCTTGACATCACATGAAATGTGCCGTTTAAGGAGATCTACGGAAACGTAAATGCGATCAAGGCGTGAATGTGAGGCTCCTCTGATGTATGTGAAGGCGGATGACAATCCGGAATCAATTAAACCTGCGTTTTCGGTAATAGACAATAATATACCAGAGCTCTTATCGGTGTTTTGGTTAGGACCTGTGCGATCGCGTGGGTCGCACACACAGTTGAAGTCACCCATGAAAACGACATAACGATCACATCCTAGGAGAGTTGCAATTGCATGAAAAAAAAACTGCTCGTTGCACCGGATTATTTGAAGCATACAAATTGATAACACTATGAAGGCTCTTTTTTTGTAAGGTAGTACACTCACCCTGACATGCTTCAAGTCCTACTTAACCAGGGCGCATCACGCAACCCGTCATGCCCATTAACACCAGCGTACACAGCGGTACTGGGGCTGCCCCAGTACGCCAGCATGCAGCATCTCCTCCAACTCGGCATCTATAACACGCTCACAAAACTCACACAAGCACACAAGACCGCGCAAATCCACCACATCTCCCGCACCATACACGAGCGGCTCATACTTAACAGGACTGGTACAGCGAGCTCAACGGGCGGCAGTGGCCAGCGGAGCCCTGGACTGAGGGCAACCGACCATTAATTAGAGGCGGACGACATCTACAGAGAAGGCTCCTGGGGATAGAACCAAGACGTCTCTGAAGATGCTCCCAAACCGCAGGAAAAAGCAGTAGTGAAAATAAAGTTTTCCCTTCCCTTCCTTCAATCCCATTCCGATAGGGGTCCATAGCCGCCTTGTCATAAAACCAATCCTCAAAAACATGCTTCCTGGCTGCCATGTTACGCGCCACCAGCTGAAAGCCAAAAGCACTGGGACGTGGACTGGGTCGCCACAAAGCACAGCACACAGGCGTCTAGAAATTCGCCTCCATAGAAATTCGACCGCTCAACCGGGATTGAACTCGCGTCTTGTGGGTCAGCAGCCGAGCGCCATAACCACTGAGCCACGAGAAACTCGGGTCAGAGGAGCCCACTGCCCGGCCGATGGCCTGAACTCGTTTCACGACAAAACACGCCACTTTCGCCTCGAAAGATGCACCTTCCCTCTACCGCATAAATCGCTCACAAAGACCCAGGAGTCCACCTGGCGTCGCTTGCAAACCCATTCCCACCCCAACCCGGCGGTACTTTCGCTCCCCGGGCAACACTCCCCCCAATGTAACAAGTGCGGCGACAGAGCCACGCTAGACCACATCCTGTGGAACTGCCCGGAGGACCCACCTCCCCCGGACCTAATTCAGCTCCTAACTTCCGAGCAGTGCGAGGCCGTGCTGCTCAGCTCCGACCCGGAGATCACACTCCGGGCAGTGGAGCGAGCCAACGAGGTCGCCGTAAGCCACGGGCTGACGGCCATCTAGCGCGACCAAGAACTCACCTTGAACCACTTTCTGCCGGTGAATAAATGTTTTCCAATCCAATCCAATCCACTTAGCCACCGTAGCGGCTGTGATGACGTACATTGTCGCAAAACTCTATTGGTGCGTCTGTCCAGGCAGCTCTTCAGGGCGCGTGCACCATATATGTTCTGTATTATCATAAATGGGCATATTTAAGTTTTCTTTATCCTAATAATAATAATCGTATATTGAGGGAAGCAAAATGGCGCAGTATCTGTCTCACATCTCGGTGGACACCTGAACCACGCTGTGACGTTCCGTGCGTGAGCTACCAGGGCCCATACCTTCGGCGGAATTTTCTCTGTGCTCAACCGTGAACAATCAACAAGGCCGACAACCTCGCGACGACCATGGGAAGTGGGATGCTTGGAATGCCCCTCCGAGCCTCAGCGGATTAGTGTAGTAGGAATGTCTAGGGCCATTGTCAGCAGTAGCCCCAGCGAAATTCCTTGAGCGGAGGCGACCACAGCAAAGGCGCCGGCGGGAGGGAAAGCCAGCCCAATTAGGCATGCCTGGCCGTACAAGGACAAGAGAAGAAAGCTGCCGGCGGGAGACAAACGACATTCCAACCAGGGATGTCGGGGATGCCGCAGGGCGCCGCCGTGGAAAGGAGGAAGAAAAAAAAAACATTCCAGTCGGGAAGACAGGAGATCGGGCGTGGCCGGCGGAACAGATATAGCTGGCGAATGCGGACGAAAGGCACGCAGAGGACGAGATCGTTCACGAAAAAGGGTCCTTCAGCGCCGAAGCCGGACGGCGCGCAGCTTCTGCCAGCCACCGACGGCCGCAACTCCGGAGACCATCCATCGCCCCCATGACGGCGTCGCCACGTAAGCTCGGACACCCCAGCCTCTGATGTACCATGTATAATTATTGATTACATCATTTTTGTTTAAACTGAGCCATACGGTGTCTTCTTGCCTCTCCGTCCCGTGTGGACCTGCGCATTATGTGGGGTCGTCACAACGCCGTAAGGGTAGGAAGGTGAGTGTGAAAGAGGAAAGAGAGAAAGAGAGAAAGAGGTGCCGTAATGAGCTCCTGTGTGCGTTATGCTTGTCCTGTTTCTTTTTGGTCTTTCTGCTTTCTCTTGAAGATTCTCTTCCCCAGCATTCTGCTATTTCTATTTATTACTTAATTTATCTATTTATTATTCCCAAGAAAACAAAACCAAACAAACAAACAAACAAAATCTCAGAAACTCTCTATGCACCCCTCTTCTTGGCCGATCCCATGCGCCATTCTACGAGGTGAACAACAACAAGGTATCCGGAATAATTTCGACCACCTGGGGATCTTTAACCTGCAGTGACATCGCACAGCACACGGGTAGTTTATTGCCTCCATCGAAATGCGGCCACCACGGTGGTGTTCGAAAACCTGGGAGACCCTGCTGCGCAGCTCGGACCCTGAGCTTCAGCTCGTCCAACTGGCTGCTGGGGACCCAAGACATCCCAGCCTGCATTTGAGGCGACAACACCCGCCCCCTGGCCTGCGTGTCGGGGGGTGGGTCGATCACTTTATCCGTTGGAGATTAAAGTTTATTCTCTCTCTCTCTCGAACCCGGGTTTATCCTAGAGAACACATTTGCGTAGGTGGACGCTCGTAGGTGGGAGATGCAATTTTGCAGGTGGGTGCCCGGATGTGCACCTTAGGAGGCGGTTCCATCCATCCATCCACCCATCCATCCACCCATCCATCCATCCATCCATCCAGCCATCCATCCATCCATCCATCCATCCATCCATCCATCCAGCCATCCAGCCATCCATCCATCCATCCACCCACCCACCCACCCATCCATCCACCCATCCATCCATCCATCCATCCATCCATCCATCCATCCACCCACCCACCCATCCACCCACCCACCCATCCATCCACCCACCCACCCACCCGTCCGTCCGTCCGTCCGTCCGTCCGTCCATCCATCCATCCATCACCCACCCACCCACCCGTCCGTCCGTCTATCCGTCCATCCATCCATCCATCCATCCATCCATCCATCCATCCATCCATCCATCGAAGAAGCTCAAACGTTTAAATGCAACTTTTAATTCAACAAACAAAACTAGCCGCTACACAAAAAAAGGCACAGAGTACAGCAATGTCCGGATGCTGGGGATGATCGGTCTCCGGAAGCAGTGTCTGGTCATCTCGAAGGTGCGCTGGCTCCTTCCACCTTGTTGCCCAGGTAGTCCAGGCCATTGAGCAGCTGCTTGGTGTGCAGGCCCTTGACGAGCAGCTTTCCCGTCTCCTTGTTGCGAATGTCGACCGTGAGGAAAGCCGTGGTGCTGCCCAGCTTGGTGGTGGCAGCCTCCACCAGGACCGCGTCGCCCAGCGCCGCCTTGCCCACGTAACTGCGTGGACCACGATGATGCACTTAAACGAACAGTCAACCAATTATTCATAAGCTGCCGCGTTTATGCAGCGGCCAGATCATTCACAAGAAACACGGCACCCGGCGCGGACCAAATATACCGAACACAGCGAAGCGGCCACATTCTTTCAGAAAGTCAGGCTAGCACAATCCAAGGTAGGAAGGCACCTACTAACGATACCTGGCCACCGAGACGCAATAAGAGAGATCAAGAATTCGACTGACATAACACAAAAGATTAGGGAAACGTTCGTGGTCAGCCCTATACCAACAAACATGAGCCCCCTGCACAACACAGGGAGGAGATAGGCTAGGGCAAGAGCTCTAGGCCGAAGCCTGGCAAAGAAATCAAACGTCCTCTACGTAGATGCTTCCACGTACAGAGACAGAGAAGCGGCGGTCGTAGCCGACGTTAATAACCAGGGGAAGAAATATCCAGCATGTCAATTAGGACTCGGAATATAGACACGGCGGAAGAGGTGGCAATAGCTTTAGCCATCACGAAAGCAAACAGAAACAACAAGAGCTACACAACAGTAACAGACTCACAGGCTGCATGCAGACGCTTCCTAAGGGGAAGAATAAGCAAGCAGGCCGGCAACCTCCTCAGGGAGGCGACAAATCTCAAAAACAAGCCGAATGTGGTATGGGCACCTGGGCACGGAGGAGTGGAGGGAAACCTTAAAGTAGACGCGATAGTTCGAGGTTACACAAACCGAGCGAGCGACGACAAGGGGGAAGCCAACACTACTCCGAACAGCTACGGATAGCTCACCTTGTTTTGGAAGTTAGGACGCCGTAAATACCCGCTTCCCCACAAGACACTCACATGACATCAGGCAATACATGGAGACGGCTACAAACAAACTCATACCCAAGTCGCTACATATACAGTAAGATTTGGCCTACGCAATACACTCCAGAATGCGTGTGGTGCGGAGAGATAGCCACCCTCTACCACTACACATGGGGTTGTCGGGCGAGCCCGATAGAGCCCAAAGTTACAAACCCGTCAGTCGAGCAGTGGGAGGAGCTTCTGTCCAGCTCCGACCCGCAAGATCAGCTTGCGCTGGTTGAGCGCGGGCCGAGGAGGCAGCAAGAACCAATGAGATCCTGTACCTAGGAACACCACCTGCTGCTCAAGACCCCAACCCCTAAACCCCGTCCCATTTTACGGAATAAAGTTTTGTACTACTACTACTACTGCCGCGGTGGCTCAGTGGTTATGGAGCTCGGCTGCTGATCCGGAAGAGACTGGTTCGATCCCCACCACGGAGGAGAAATTCTAGAGGCCCGTGTACTGTTCGATGTCAGTGCACGTAAACACCAGGTGGTCGAAATTTCCGGAGCCCTTCACTACGGGTCCCTCATAGCCTGAGTGGCTTTGGGACGTTACACCGCCATAAACCGTAAACCATCGCACAGCACACGGGCGCCTTTATGCGTTTCGCCTCCATCGAAACGCGGCCGTCGCGGTCGGGTTCGAACACAGGTACTACAGCTCAGTATACGAGCGCCTTAACCACTCAGCCACCGCACCGGATTCAGCTTCCTCCAGTCCTCTTTCTAGGGGTTAAAAGGGAAAGAAATGGGCCGCAAATGTCTCAGTGGACACCCCAACTGCACCGCGAGGGAAGGCTGAAGCAGGCGAAGGGATGAAAGAAGGGAGGGAGGGCGAGAGAGCCACCGTAGTGGAGTGCTCCAGATTAATTTCGACCATTTGGGGTCAGAAAATGCCTGCGTACTCCAAGGACAGTTCGGCCTGCTGTCGCTGCTCGCCTCATTTTCGGAGTAATTAGGGCCCTCGGAATTATTTTTCTTAATGCGTACAGCTGTAGAGCCATTCCTTAGCACTTCCCAGGTAATATCTGTTGTAGCCTGGACGCAGATGCACAGAAAAAGAACCAAGCGTCCGAGCTGGTTTTCAGGAAAGGGCGCAGTTTTGTCACATCCAGTGGCCAACCGAACCGCGCCGTAAGGGAAGAAAGGGAGGTGGGAGAATGATTTCGATCACCTGGGGATCTTTAACGTGCATTGACCGCGGTAGTTCTGTAAGCATCAAGCGCATCACACTCTGACTACCGCGAGAACAAAAGATGGACGTCTGCGCGCTGTTGACCCAGGTTTCACCACCTCATGCCACGTTCCTGCGTAGAGCGTACCGCCAGTTCGGTTGATAAGGCTGGTTCCCCTTCGGACCTTCAAAAAATGGCGGTCCCTAAGTCGCAGGTCCCTGGGGTGCGGGTTCCTCGAGTGCGGGTACTGCATGGTGGAGGTGCTGGACCCGGAGGTGCGGCCACCGAATGCCCTGTGACTACTAAGCATGACGGTACCTTTGGAGAAGTACCCAAGAGGCCATTTTTTTTTACTACAGCGGTGTGCACATCACACGCATTTAACAAGAATCACACGTGATGTATGTGATATTCCTTCGGCGTCGTGAATTCAAGCTCTCCGCACGAACTCGCGACAGTGCAGTTTAAAGCGCGGCGTAGTAGTAAAACCAGTTTAAAATTCTTTTCTTCGTTCCGCACTAAAAAAAATCTGTTGTATACCTATTGGATTGGTTTAAGGGGATTTAACATCCCAAAGCGAATCAGGCTTTGAGGGACGCCGTAGTGAAGGGCTCCGGAAATTTCGACCACCTGGATTCTTTAACGAGCCCTGACATATCGAACAGTACACGGGCCTCGAATTTCGCCTCCATCGAAATTCGACCGCCGCAGCCGGGATCGAACCCGCATCTTTTGGGTCAGCAGCTGAGCGCCATAACCACTGAGCCACCGCGGCGGCTTGTGTATATCTATTGTATGTACAGACTGGCAAGTGATCGAGGGTTTGCAGCCGGCATTAAGACCACAGGTCACAGACGACATATCGAGGCCCACAGAACAGGCAGTAACGGGTCTGTCGTACTGACAAACCAGCAGAAGATATATTTATGAAACAATAAAATACACAAATTGAGCTGTATTATGCACCTCAACCTCTTCAACTCAGAACAAACATCGCCGTTGGAGAAAAGCACTCAGCTACGTCTGCGAGCTGCCCTCAGGTAAAGAACCACTTAGTGCATCTGAAAATCGATAAGAACCTCGACTCTATATACTTCGCAGACAGCAATTCTCCTTTCAAGAGCGGATTTACAGCGAACTCTTTGAGGTCGCAGTTCTGCACACGAATTTTGTTCATTCAAAAACACGTGTCCCCCAAAGCCTCGTTTTTCCACATAAACTTGATATAGTTTTCCGAGTCATGTGAAGTTGTCTTCTTTAAGCCTTCTGCCACACCACGGTCGCAGATTGGCTACGACGCTCGACTGCTCAGCCTGAGGATGCGGGATCGAATGCCGACTGCGGCGGCCCCATTGCGATGTAGGCGAAATGCAAAGACACATATGTGCTGCGCAGTACGCACGTTGAAGAACTCTAGGTAGTCGAAATTAACCCGGTGCCCTCCACTAGGGAATCTATCACAGCCCATATGCAACTTTCGAATGTTAATTAAATCCCACATACCACGCCATCATCGTCATGCGGTAGATGAAGTCAGTTAATCCCGCTGAGTGTGAGCGCAATAGTTTCAGAGGTCCAGCCTTTGGCAGCACCACCTGAGGCTCTTGTAGTCTCGAAAGAGAAATAAGTAATAAGCTCATTTAAATTTAAATTTTCTCTCTCATGGATGTGGTCGCAGTCGTCGACTAATCCTCTCCCCCCTCCGCCTTGAATTCCTCTCCCTTGAACTGAGGGGACGCGAACCTTTCAAGGGGTTTCAACCTTTACCTCATGCTCATGTCCACGCTGACGTTACGCACATCTCGGAGCGTCAGGAGGGCGTACGTGCTAATGACGTCGACGAGGCTCGCCGAAAAGCTCCCCTGCATGGTTCCGAGATTGTTGAGGACGTTCTCGTTGACCGTGAGTTCGGCCGTGCATTTGCCATCGCCAGCCGAGACGATACGCACCTGAATGTCGAAGAGAACGGCAACCGGAGGTTACGCAGGTTGAGCAAACGCCTCCGCTGTAGTACTTTCGCTTCGCGAAAAAAAAAAACTACAAGCCTTCCAAGAAATTGCCAACGGCCCAGAGCCCTACGGTTAGCTTGGGATTAGATAGGGGTATTGGTTAGCAACGGGAAAGAGATTCGCTGCACAAACACAAAATACTCACCGCCTCGAAGTGTTTTGTGAAAGTTCCACTGCTTACAACTCGCTGCAAGAGCTGACGAATTCGGTCTAGCGTGTACGCGGCCATGTTGTTTACGGTCGTTGCCAGCGGTATCGGTAGTATCGGTATCGAGGTTGTTTATTTCGTTTATTTCACCGTAAGAAAAACCTTGTTTCAAGACCGAAGCATTCTTTGTTGCAAATTTTTTGTCATAAAAAATTTTGTGTGCCAACAACCAGCAATAAAAAAGGTTCTGAATAGTTCAATTAATTGACACAAGTGCCGCGACAGTGCATACGTTCGAAATACCAAATTAAGTTTATAAATCGAAATGGTTTAAATGCAGTGTTAATAGAAATTTTTGCAGCTAATTAGGTTAATTTGCTGTTTGCTTGGAGGGGTATTGAAGTCATAAAATCAGCTAAGAAGAAAATGCTCGTTAGGAGGTCGGTTTCGGTTTTTTAGCAAGGAGCACAACAGCAAACATCAGCTAGAGTAGTACGTTACAAAGAAGCTGCATATACATAGAATCGCAGGAAATGCTTTAGAATACTTCGTTATTTTATCAGTAAAGTCACTGGGAACGTGTGTGAAAAACACGACACATATGCGCTGCTGCCGGGCTTTGCATGTGTCGGGTACAACACAGGATTTGGCGTCATTTAGTACAAATATCATCCGAAATATTCGAAGCGCGATATGGATATACTAACGCAAGGAAGCAGGTGCCTCTCAAATCAGCTGTTCCTGCTTTAGTCCCTACGAAATCTAAAAAAAAGAAAACTTAACGGTAACGTAGCGACGCGTAGTGGCAGGCCAGCGCATCGTCGAGCATGTCAGCCGGCAGCTCGACTTGACGAGAAGCGCTACACGTGTTTCGCGGTAAACAATGTGCCGGTGAGCGCCTCTCTGCACATTTGTCGTCTACGGTAACCTGACCCCGTGGTAGACAGTCGCCGTGGGTTGTTGTAGCCTGCGTGCTTTTCCGCCGGTTCGAAGTACGACATTTGACGACGACGTAAGAGCGCTCGGCGCTGTTCTCTACCTTTTTTCCTAGTACCCACCTTGCGCGCTCCCGTGCCTCTCTTGTGGTCGTACTCATGCGTACTTCCCCAGACAGCGCTTTATTTTTTGCGTTGTAAATGTGCCGGAACTTATCATGCTCCGTTCAATTACGCAAGTCAGGTGCTACCATCCGCTTCTCCTTGTGACTGCTTTTTCTGGACCGTATCCGCTCTTTTGCGTTTGCTCGCCGGCGTGGTTCTCTACTAACGTTGCGTGGTTCATTTTAATATCATATAAATTTTCCACAGTCCCCTCGTGTTAGTAATTTGGGCCGCATTTGTTGTGGACTGCTTTAGTCACGGAAACTGATTTATCTAAGTTTATCCACTATACTTGCCACATAACGGGACGTTCGCCGTGCCAATTAATATTTTCCATATTTTCCCTTCATCAGCTTGGGAAGAGCTCAGCTTAAGTTTCCTCACGCCCCTCTTGGCAGGCCCTGCGACTGTACAACAGGGGAGCTTAATAACCGTACATGCTTTTTTTTTTACAACCGCTGTTTATTTCTTTAAGCGCCTGAACTGTGCCATCCGCGTATTCTTTGCAGTTTATGTGCACGGTATGTCTTTGCCTTTATTTGTGCTGTCGTGTAAATTGCGGCAGATGCGTGCGTCCGGCGCCGAACCCTAACACCAACATCTAACGGTCCCTAAGCACTGGAAATGGAGAAATGTTGCAGCAGCTTAAGCCTGCTACAGTCGGATACAACTCGAGAACGAAGCGACAGATGCCTCTCAAAGGAGGTCCTCCAGTAATGCAGTCTGTTGCAGCCAGTAGCTACATGCAGTGACTAGGCCAGTTAGCTTTGCTGTGTGCCCGCGCGAGGCCCACTGCAGCTGGAACGTGCCTCGTACTCCTGCCGGGGTTTTCCTGGTTGGAATAAACCTCTTCTGTTGGCATCTGAACATGGTGTCAGAAGTAAAGCAATCCCCACAGTAAGCCCAGCCAGGGCTGCGTCCTCTCGCTCAGATACCCACCTACGGTGGCACACGTCACAGCAGCGTCTACGGCCTGGACTATGCGGCCAGAACATGGCGTCCTTCGTCATTCAACCGCCCGAGGCCTTCTGCTTTGCGACTCCTGCCGGCTGGCCGAAATGGAGGAAGCGGTTCGAGCGTTTCTACATGGCTTCCGGTCTCTGCGACAAGTCAGGGTCACACCAAGTCTACACACTCTTTACTTGATGGGCGACCATGCTGAGGACATCTTCGGAACCTTCAAACTCTCCTAAGAGAACGCCCAGAACTTAGAAGTCGTCCTGAAGCAATTCGACAGTTACTTCATACCTCGGCGCAGCATCATTTTTGAACGGGCACGCTTCAACACGATTGTCCAAAACGACGGCGAATTCGTGGAAAACATCGTAACTGCCCTCCACACACTTTCCAACCACCGTGAGTACGGCTCCCTCCGAGGGGAACTGGTTAGAGACAGATTGGTCGTCGGCATTCAAGATCAGAAATTGTCAGCAAGACTGCACTTTCATGCTGAGATACCACTCAATGAAGATTACTGCCTTCATCATGCCATTCGGGAGGTTTTCCTTCAACAGGCTTCCATTTGGCATTGAGTCTGCTCCCGAGCACTTCCAGAAGCAGATGTCAAAAATTCTGGAACTTGTCAGCAGAGTTGTGTGTCATATGGATGACATCCTTATCTGGGGCTCAGACGGAATAGAGCACGAGAGACTTCGCACTGTTCTTGAACGACTGAGGCAGGTGTCACGCTAAACGAGAACATGTACCTGTTTCACCTCGACCAGCTCACATTCCTAGGTCACAAGCTTGACCAGCATGGAATCAAACCCGACAAAAAAAGATTGAAGCCATCTTAAAAATGGCCAGTCCCACTAATAGAAGCGAGTTGCAAAGGCTGCTTGTAATGGCTACATACCTTTCTCGCTTTGTACGCAACCTTGCGGACTTGCTCCAGCCGCTTACTTGTTTGCTGTCGACAAAGCAGGAATTCGTTTGGGACATTCCTCAACAGCAAGTGTTCGACAAATGGAAGCAGCTACTTTCATCTCGCCCAGTGCTAGAGGTCTACTATCCTGCTAAGGAGACATTGGTGAGTGCAGACGCTTCTTCCTTTGGACTGGGGCCAGTGATTCGACAGAAACAGACCAATGGCAAGTTTTCAGTCATCGCTTATGCCTCCCGGCTTCTATCTGACACAGAGAAACGGTATGCGCAAATAGAGAAAAAGGCTGTTGCCTTGGTTTGGGCTTGCAGAAAATTCAGTGGCTACCTGGTCGGCAAGCAATTCACAATCGAAACAGACCACAAGCCGTTGGTACCTGTGTTTATGCCAAAAAGTCTTGATGACCTTACACCACAGCTACAAAGACTTAAAATGCAAATGATTAGGTACTATTTCGAAGCGGTGTGTGTACCTGGGAAAGAACTGATCGCGGCCGACACGCTTTCCAGAGCGCCTGTGCAGGAGACTGGCGACATAGAGCTAGAAAGCGACATCGAGGATTTTTTTGCACTGCCTGAGGACAACCCTTCTCATTAAGCAGCACTGCCTTGAGTGGCTGAAAGATTCTTAAAAATCAGATCTGGTGTGCTTGCATCTCCGAGAACTCTGTACAAAAAGATGGCCTTCCTGACAAGATTTATCCCTTGAAGTGAGATCCTTCTACGAGCGTCGTCAACAGCTCACTGTAGAGGACAATCTGGTACTCTACGCAGCCCGTGTAGTTGTTCCACTCACGTGCAGGAAAGAAATTTTGCGCCTTTTGCACGGAGGTCACGTCTGCATCCCGAAGACCCGGGCTCGCGCTAGTTACTCCATTTGGTAGCTTACTGTGGCCAAAGACATTGCAACCACCATAAAACATTGTCCAGAATGTGTCAAGACGTCCAGCAACTGAAAAATGCTCCTTCAAAGCACCAACTTTCCTTCAAGACCGTGGGAGAGTTGCAATGGACCTTTTCTTCTTCAGTAGCCACTGGTGGTTAATCGTGACTGATGATTTTCGCCCGACAAGGCATTCCATTCCAGAGGTGGTGGTCTCCGATAATGGTCCACAGTTCTTGTCCTCAGACTTCACTAAGTCTGCTCAAGAATACGAGTTCAAATGCGTCACATCAAGAACACGGACTCGCAGAGCAACGGACTCGGTGAGGCTGCTGTGAAGATCATCAAAACTTCTATGAAGAAGACCCAAGACCCGTACCTGACCCTCTTGTCGTACAGGTCAACTCCACTGAAAAATGGCTACAGCCCCTTTGAACTATTGATGGGGAGGCAGTTGCAGACAAAGATTCCTCTGACTCTTGGAAGGCTTGTTCCCCGTTTGCCAGAGGTCGCTGAACTTCGGAATTTTGAAGCCCAATACCGCGAACAGCGATGAACAGACTACAGTAGACGACATGGCATACGGCAACTTCCAACCTTTCTGGAAGGAGATCAAGTCTGGGATACAGACTTAGAGTGAATAGGGAATGGGATGATGCTCGCAAGCGACCCTAGATCATATATAGTTGACATTGGGAACGGCACTATACGGCGAAATCTAGCCCATCTTACCCTTTTTGTCAAGCCTGCGGAAGAGGAGAGAGGCAACCAAGACGTCGTATACAAGGAATCTCTGTATGGCGATATACGTGAAGATGACAAGACACTAACACTCCCTGGGACTTCAGTTTCTCCAAGAGGTTCGCAAACAACTTGCACTAACGCCTCCCATCAGCACACAAGGTGTGGACGTTGCATCATTCCTCCCAAGAGTTTGCTTTTTTGTCTGGGAAGATGTTGCAGGCAGTAGCTACATGCAGTGGCTGGGCCGGCTGGCTTGGCTGCACTGCTGTGCGCTCGCGCAAGGCTCGTTGCAGCTGGCACGTCTCGTGCTCGTGCCAGGATTCGCCTGGCTGGAATAAACCTGTCCTGTTGGCATCTCAACAGCGTCGACCAATTTTCTTGACTCCGTGGTTTATCCGATTAAAGGTGCACTGAAGAGGAATCTGAACTCGTCTTTTTGCCGCGGGAACTCAATCTGCACGTTCCGAGCATTCTTAGAAACTTCAATTTATTGCCCTGTGCGGCTGATTTTCCTAATTAAATCGAATTAACGTCCGGCTCCCACCTTTTTTTTTTAATTCTCCCTCGTACGGTGGGCGGAGTCGACCAACGCGTGGAGTGCCTTTCAGCCAGTCCCGTGGCGGCTTGCCGCTCTGCCATCGGCGGAGTAATACGTAGTAGTCCGTAGAAGCAAACAGTCCGCGCATATTTTTATTTCTGCGGGCTTATTTTGCGGGTATATCATCTGCGAATGAAACTATTTATTCGCGGAAACCTAAAAAACAAAATAAAGCGAAAGCAAAGCCTCCACAGAGCTGGCTGCAAGGCACTCCACGCGTTGGTCGACTCCGCCCACCGTACGAGGGAGAATTAAAAAAAAAGGCGGGAGCCGGACGTTAATACGATTTAATTAGGAAAATCAGCCACACAGGGCAATAAATCGAAGTTTCTAAGAATGCTCAGAACGTGTAGATGGAGTTCCCGCGGCAAAAAGATGAGTTCAGATTCCTCTTCGGTGCACCTTTAAGCCGTGGTTGTTCCCTATTCATCTTCCTCCCCCTGCGATTTCATGCAAGCAGGTCAGAAGGGATCGGTCAAGGGGGAGCATCGGTCGACGCCATTGGTTGAGGGACTCCTTTGAGGAGCATTTGCTGCTTCATTCTTGAGTTGTATCCGTCTGTAGTGTTGCGCGAGCTTTAGGTGCTCTGTGTCCCTTTCTGTAGTCTCTTCATTCACCATGCCTTGTGACTCGTGCGTAGCACTGCCTGGAACTGCATTAGGTAAAGTTGCGTACGCCTTTCACTTTCAGATTGTGCTAGTCTCGCTGCAGCGGCCGCGTCATCCACCAAACTGCCATGGAGAAGGCCGCCACCAAGCGGAAATCCGCGCGCCTAATCCTGGAGGATGGGACTACGTACAGTGGTGTGGCTTTTGGAAGCCCCAAGTGCATCTCGGGAGAAGTGGGTGAGGTTGAAAACTGTGGTGTTTTCTTTCTGTAATCAAATCCATCTTGCCTGGATTAGTGAAACTATAAGCGCTCATGCGCAACTCCAGATTGAGCTGTTTCTGTAGCCATGCTGGTGCCTGTTTTGCCTTTTGGTTGCCGTGTTTCGTGATGAAAAGCGATCAGGCATATTAGGTATCTGGTTTTGCGATGGTCTGCCAATTAAATTTCTTCTTCCTTAAAGGTGCACTAAAGAGAATTCTGAGCTTGATTGTTGCCGCGGGAACTCTACCTGCACGGCCCCGCCGCGGTGGCTCAGTGGTTATGGTGCTCGGCTGCTGACCCGAAAGACGCGGGTTCAATCCCAGCCGCGGCAGCTGAATTTCGATGAAGGTGAAATTCTAGAGGCCTGTGTGCTGTGCGATGTCAGTGCACGTTAAAGAACCCCAGGTGGTTGAAATTTCCGGAGCCCTTCACTACAGCGTCTCTCATAGCCTAAGTTGCTTCGGGGCGTTAAACCCCAATAAACCAATAAACCAAGTCTACCTGCACGCTCGGAGCATCCTTAAAAACTTTGAATTATTGTCCTGTGCAGTAGATTTCTCTATTAAATTGGATGAAATGCCCCGGCTCCTGCCTTTCTTTAACTGACTGCAGTGAGTAGGAGGAGTCAACTGATGCATGAAGTGCCTTTCAGCCAGTCGTGCGACTGCTTGCTGCTCTGCCTTTGGCAGAGTACTACGTAGCAATACGATGGTGATCTTCGAAAATGTATGAGTTGCTCACGAACTGAACAACACTTGCAACAAAACGCGATGACGTCCTACAGGTCGCACAAAAATGTGTAGATATATGGATGTCGTGGGATTGCAAAACTGAGGAATGGGGACAATTCTCTTTAGTGCACCTTTAAGGAAGAAGAAATGTGATGTAATCGCCGAATCCAGTGAGTCATTCAACACAATGCCATCATTAGGAGATATCCAATATGCCTGATCGCTTTTCATCAGGAGACACGACAACCAAAAGGCAAAACAGGCACAAGCATACGTACAGAAACAGCTCAACCTTCGAGAAAGGGGAACTATGATCACTGACGCGCCACAAGGAAAGAAGCCAGGTGTGCGCTTCCATCAGAGCAGGTGGTGAAGAGCATCACTCCCGTGGCGGCAGACAAGGAAAAATCGGTCTCATTGCTTAGGGCTTGCTTTTTTGGCGATATGTTCTCCGAAGCACAGATATGTAAGGGTTTTTTCAAACTTTTACGTCGTGTCCAAAAAGAGTAATAAAAATTACTCCGGCTGTCTTCACGGTTTTGACTTGCCAATTGCAAGGTAATGGGGTTGTCTCCCAAAAGCAGAGAGTCCACGTTTATTTTTATTTCTGTGGTCTTAACTCTTTGCTTACTGCACAAAAATTGCCGAATGTGGGTGTATTGAAATAAATTCTTTTTATGAAAATTGCCTACCGCATTGCACATTGCAATGCTTTGTGCACTAGGTTATTAGGTGCACTTTTGAATAAAAAAAAACAGTTGTGTGTGCAAGACGTTTCAAAAATTTGTTGGCTAATTATGCTGGTAACAAAAACAGGGAATACAAGCAAAACAAAAATAAGCCAGTTCACTGGGCCAGAAATTGATTACAAAAAATTAAATCGTGAAAAACATTCCACATGTTTTTAGCTACCATTCTTGTGATTTTTCAGCTGCATACATAGTACACTGCACTTTCCGTGACTTTTCCAGTTAGGCAGTATGACTGCTGTTCCATTAAATAAAGATGTCTTGTGAGGACATGAAAGAGGAGGTAGATGTGGGCTGCTTTGTACAGCTGCAACGGAAAAAGATTAGCACAAGTGACTCACGACAGGAGCGGGAAAATTGCGAGACGCGGCGCTATTGTAGCCGTATGCGCAGATAGCGAGAGTGCCTGGCACATTCCACTTTCTAAAGTGGGGGTGGCCGACAGAAAGCAGTCCATTCGAAAGCAGGCACTGCCACACATTACTTTTGAAAGCGCATCCCCACTTATAAAGATAACGTTGCTCGCCACGCCAGTGAAAAAATAAATAAATAAAACGGGATTATGTGCTTAGCCACTTTAGCACATGGTTTGGCTGATAAGACATCTACAGGCGTTCGTTTAAGATGTTGCATTTCTGATGGGCGAATGTCTAGGCGGGCTGCTTTCTGCCGGCCACCCCCGCTTCAGGAAATAGAATGTTCCTGGCACTCTCGCTATCGGTGTACTCAGCAACAATAGCGCCGCGTGTCGCGATTTTTTCGCTCCGGTCATGATTCACTTGTGCCATTCTTTTTCCGTTGCAGCTGTACATTACACTTGTTCTGAGTTCTGTCCTTTCTTTTTTTTATAGCAGAGCTTGCAGTTCCTTCTTATTCCATCTTTGTTTAGCTTGGTAGTAATATAAAATAAAAAGAACCCTGAAAAAGGCCTAAACTGGGGTGTGGCCTTTTTTGACATAGTCATAATAAAAAATCTGCTGGCACATTTGGTAAAATATCTTGGCAGTATGTTGCAAGGACCCTAAACCATAAAAAAAAAACACTGTCATCATTTACAAATCAAGCGCACTGCATAAAATATAACGTGAACGGCAAAACAAAATCCTAGAGCACACGCTGGAGTCACGGGCCTCTGAGACGAAATCTTGCAGTCGAAACTGAAATCCGACCGTACCAAGTGGCTGCCTAACTCGCCACTACTGCTCTGAAAAAAAAAAAAAAAAAAGACAGCATAAGAACCGACTACTCAGTGTAGTCTTTCACCTTTGAAGAGCACGCAGCGAAATGGGCGCCATGATTGGCGTCCATGATTGGCGTCCATGATTGGCGGACTAAGTCT